>NC_071261.1:18709075-18781575 GCF_023375685.1 Ictalurus furcatus
CCCCGAAAAGGATAGTACAAGGTTTCCTGAGAACAGACTGATGAAACAGACATGCGAAGCTGTGCTATCTTTGTTTTCCCTTTCTCTCCTACTTATCTAAAGCAAGCATTAAGAGCTGATAAGCTACCTCCTTAGCAGCTAGCAACAAGACTGAACGCACACTGAGAGTCAGTAGTAAAGGATGGGCTTGTCCCAGAGTCAGGACTGAGCTTGGGTTCAGCTCAGAGGCAGTGAGGGTGGGTTTGGTTTACGTAGACATCGCTCTTTTCGCTCGCCGGTTTTCGGCAAAGTCATAGAGTCAGGAACGGAAAACACACAATCTTATATTTGGTATGCGACTCCTGTTTGTTTTCCATCCCTAGGCAACACTGTTATTTCCTGGTTAGGGTTGCCTGATAGTCACAATGACGCACTCACACACGTCCGCTCACTCTCAGTCTCTCTCTCTCTTTCCAGCTCACACGTTCTCTCCATCTCTCTCTCTCCCCATCACTCACTTGCACACGTGTTCCCTCTGATGGAAAGTTGGGTCTGCAATCCATAATGATAGCAGGAAAACATGAGCATCTTACTCCATAGGTTAACGGCCATTTTCTTTGTCCTTCACACTCCCTTTTTCCTTTTCTTCTCCTTCTAATGTTCATCCGAAGACTGGACGACTTCATTCTGGTCTACAAAACCCATGTAGGTGCTGTTTCTTTCGGTGTGTGCGTTCCAAAGAAACTGTGAGTGCTAATTACCTCCTGTAATATAGTGTAATAAGTCAGACGGCACTCTTCTACGCTTATCACACACCATCGTGTTTGCTTTTCTATGAATGATTACTATGCTTTAAGAAATCTGCCGACTCCAGGAAGTAACTGCAGTGTATTTCAGTTTAATAGAATCAAAGGTTTCTAGAGGAACTGGACATTTTGGACAGAAGTGAAAGCAAAGTGCTTCTCAGCTTGCAAGGGGTGAGACCAGTAGATATTCACAATGCTTGATGATGTAACAGCTGTTGATATTTATTCAATGGGGTTCAAGAGCTCGGAGAGTGCAAGTGGGCTCCTTCTCCTTACACTTTATGGCTCCTGTAACAATGATTAGCAATGTCAACAGAGACGTCATTAATGTCCTTAGGTCCGCCACTCTGGAAGTGTCTCATCAATGGAAAGAAGAAATACTTTGTTCTCATGCAGTGCGATAAAACGCTCAGACAGATGTTGAAATCTGGAAGTGTAATATCTTGAGAGAGGTAAACATAATGAAGATCAGTTGAGAATCAGGCGTCACTCTGATTGTGCAGACTTGGAACGCAAGTTTTTTCACGTAATATACTACTAGGCATTATGCCACTACATTAGTTTCAATATTGAATTTCTAAACTGGAAATGGGACAAAAAAAAGGTAAATATAATTTCCTGGCTGTCTTGAAGAAGATGATGACCAGTGGATGCTCCTTCTGATCACACAACAGTTAGCCTTCTTAACATAATTATTCAAGGTCAAAATTACTCTCTTTTCTTCCTCTCTCCCTCCCTTCATGTCCTTACCCCCTGCTATCCCTCCTTCTCCCTCTTCCAAACATGCAGCATATGGCTCTCCGCTGTGCATCAGCAAAATCTTGTTCTCTTCTTATCCTGAAGCAAAAAAAAAAAAAAAAAATAGGGAGGAGAGTGGTAAAGTCATCCAAAGCCGTCACTCAGACTGACAGAGTTAAACTGAAGGATGGAGGAGTGTGGACTGTTTTGTTCTGGGTGCTCCAGGCTTTGAAGATTTTCGCGCTTTTGATTTGGGTTATGGCGGCGTCTTTGAAAGGAAGCGTCGCATTCCTAACCTCTCGCTGATCTCATGCTTCAAGACCGCCGGCGAGACCAAAGTTTGCACGCCGTTGTTGTTTTCAATTCCGACGCAACTTTGAGGTGGATCCAAGTGCATGCGCGAAGGCATTAGTACGGCCGCTCTCTTGTTACGGTGACGGCTGTGCTGCCGGTGTCAGAGAGCTCTGAAAGGGATCTAAGCACCGCACTGCCGAGAACTCCAGCGCATTTTCCCCCCCTTCAGCTGCGACTTCAAAGCGCTCTGAACTTATTTGGCCGGAGATCAGTTCAAATCGACAAGAGCAGAAAGATCCGGTGCAGGGAAAACTTACCGTGGGTGTAGTGTAGGGAGTATTTCAACAGAAAACAGACACTACATTGTATTTATTTGAACTGTCTAACTGGCTTTGGAATACTTTAAATACTACTACTAATAATAATAACAGTAGTAGTAGTAGTAGTAGTAGTAGTAGTAGTAGTAGTAGTAATAATAATAATAATAATAATAATAATAATAATAATAATTGGGGGCATGGTGGCTTAGTGGTCAGCGCATTTGCCTCGCACCTCTGGGGTTGGGGGGTTCAAATCCCTCCTCCACCCTGTGTGTGAGTGGAGTTTGAATACTCTCCTTGTGCTTCGGGGGTTTCCTCCAGATATTCCATTTTCCTCCCGGGTCCAAAGATATGCATTGTAAGCTGTGGCATTTCTAAATTTTGAGTAGTGTGTGAATGTGTGTACGATTGTGCCCTGCAATGGGTTGACACCCCGTCCAGGGTTTCCCCCGCCTTGCACCCAGAGCTCCCTGGGATAGGCAGCAGTATAGAGGATGGATAATCATAATAATTATTATGATTATTATTATCATCATCATCATCATCATCATTATAATAATAAATCATTCCTCAGCTTCAGTAACTGCTTTATCCTGGTCAGGGTCGCAGTGGATCCATAACCTATCCTGTGTGCAAGGCCGCCAGTCCAACGCAAGGCACCATGCACACACACACACACACACACACACACACACACACACACACACTCATTCACACCTAGGAACAATTTAGCACATGTTTTTGGACAGTAGGAGGAAACTGGAGAACCCATGCAAGCATCACATGATCATGTAAAACCTCACACAGACAGCAACTGAGCTCAGGTTCAAACCGATGCCAACAATACTAATAGCAACAACAATAATAAGTTAATTATATTGTTACTTGTCTGCTTTGTAAGTGCAATCACCTTTTTAATGTTTACTTCTATGTGCCAGCTTTGGTTTCTACTCTCTCCAATTATGAATCATTACCTTTTTTAATTTGCTGGCTTTCGGCTGTTTGCACACTTTCGTTGGTCTCAATGGATGAAAACTGTCTGCCAAATAATTAAATGTAAATGCAAGGTAGAAAGCGCCAAACACCACCTCCAACTCCCTGAAGCCACAGCTAAGCTCAGATCAGCCCTAAAGGTTAATTAATTTACAGCAAGCCCACTACACAGTGTTTTACCAGCACCACACAGCCTTCAGCTACAAGCCCTATTCAGACAACATTTTGTTCAAACGGAAAGCAGGTGTAATTATTTCCTTTTTCTGTTCTGTGATTCTTATTTCTATATGAAGCTGTGTTTTTCTCCCCCCCTTCAATAAAAATTCCAGTCCAAAATACCTTCTGTTTCTGACGAACTGACTCTGCTGTCTAATTAATTTAGCACGTAATCTACGTGATTTTACAAGCAGATGTTGCCTCCTGTGTTTTTGACCACTGCTTTTTAAATTGGCTGCCTCTGGCAATCACAGAATGATGCATGCTTTAGAAGAGTTGCTTAACGTGGTTGGATACCATAATGATAGCTATAAATATACAACACAAAATCATACACCTTCAATATGTGTCAAACATTACACGGATCATTCTTTTTTTAACTGAGAGATAAACTGATGAAATCAGGCATATTTGCTGGAAAGTGGATCATTATAGAGGAACTTACCAAGTGAAGATTACTCACAGTGGCGGTGAAAGTAACCAGTCATTTAAGATTATGTAAATGATGTTAGCTATTCATCTTAACTTCTTCCTGACTTAGCCACTGTATGAGTCCAAACAAACCTCAATCCAAAGGTGGTTTGGAAGTTGAAGTCATTGTCAGCAAAGAAATGACTTATACTGGAACTTCTGGGCGAACGTCAGCCTTCTCTTTCATGGTTTCCATCAATAACTCTGCCATAATTATAAGCCTACCCCTATTTCATCAAACTAATGCCTTACTTCTAGATCATTTATAGCTTTAGTTAATACAGCTGGACTGTACTGAATTATTAGTAGCTTTTTACAGAGCCAAGAACAGTCACTGGACATCTCTTTTATAGGTAGTAGGATGTCAAATCATTTTAGTCAAAATTGCTTACGGCAGCTTTAAAGTCTCCAAGATCTACCTTAGACAACAGAGAGTTCTTATACAAAATGGCTAAGAATACATTGACTGGTGCCTTAAAGACTGTTGGCAGTTGGTAGTGACTTTGTTTAATTATTATTATTATTAGGGTTTTTTTTTTCTTCTTCTTCTTCTTATAGATCCTAGGACAGTCAGAAAACATCTCTTTTAGTGTTCTTAAAAAATGCTTACAGAAGATTTAATCTACCTCAGAACAGAGAGCTACTACACACAATGATAATGATTATTGCCTTAAAGCCTGATGGTTTTGTTACCAATATTGATCATTATCAGCATTGCATATAAAACTCAGAAGAGATGCTTTGTAGGGCTGGGTGATATATTGATATTATAATAATAATAAATGATTACACGATACACTTTTGTGAGATATTGTTGGTATGGTGATGCATTTTTTAACAGTTTTAATAATGACAAATTAAGTTAAATTGATGCCATTGATTCGATATAATTCTTTTTCAACTTAATCTTCTTTGTCTTTGTAGGCATTAAAGAAAAGTATCGTCAAACAGTTTAATGTTGTTTTTTTTTGGTTTATTTTACTACTGTTTTGCAGACAGTTTGTTAGAAACGTCTTCAAGTATTGTGATTATGATTTTTTGTCATATCGCCCAGCCCAATGCTCTGTGACTGCTATTAGCAGCTTTTTACGGATCCCAGGACAATCACAGAGCATCTCTTTCAGTGATAGCTATCAGCCATGAGCCAAAGTGCTCTTTAAAATTGCTTAGGCTTTACAGTCTCGAATAACCCTTAGAACAAATGGTTATTATACAGAATGGTTATGAATATACTGACTGGTGCCTTAAAGGCTGTTGAACGTTGTTGGCATTGTAACCTATTTTAGTGCACCCTGGTAGTGTCATTAACAAAAGAAAACGTTGATCTCTGCGTTGTAGACGTTGTAGCCTGGGGTTGCTATCCCACACACAGCAAACTCTTTCTTCTTAAAGAAAATCTGCATGACTGTTCACTTTCTGACAAAGCGATTATTCTTCCATTTTGAAAGAAAAAAAAACAGTGGAATTCCCCTTCAATAACCACTGCAAGGGTTTTTTCTTTTTTCTTTTTTTAAATCACAGTGTAGACATGCAAACAGTCATCATTTTTAAAGAAACTACTTCTGTCCTGGCGAGGTAATACACATATATAATACAGTTACAAAAAAAACTACCGGATGTTGGTTTCATGCCTTTGTGGCAGACCACAGAGTGCTTGTACACAGTTAGATCAGTGCTTCCAGCTTAGGTTAATGACCGGAGAGTGCTTCATCGCTCATTAAACACCATAAGTCCGGGTGGTGAAGGGTCATAGAGCTTATGAATATTCATAAATATGAATACAGCACGAGGACACTGTTTCACAATGCTGAAAAAAAAAAATCATTGAAACACCATCAACTGCTAATGTTGTTTTAGGAAGAAATAGAAAGGGCTGCATGGTATACTTGAGATGCCACACACTCAGCTACTGGTCAAGTGTTTGTGAAAATCCATCTCCATTAATCACCTCCACATATCACATCCTGTCCAGCCTCATCATCTCCACATATCACATCCTGTCCAGTCTCTTCCTTCATCACTATGAGCTAAAGTGAAACACACGGGGAGTTTCTTCAATTTCACGAATGCAAGAAAAGATATTCAAGAGATTAAAGTCTATAATGTACTCTCTCTCTCTCTCTCTCTCACTCTCCATAAAGCTTAAGCTTTTAGGAGAGGGGGTGGGGTGGGGTGTGGGGGGAATGAGGAGTTCAGGGGGGTGGGGGGGGGGCGTTTCCCACAGCACTCCTGACGCTCAGCATTCCTCTTTAGTTAATTGGCTGTGATTATTGAGCGACAGACACAGCCCCCACCTCTCTCTCTCTCTCTCTCACGCGCGCGAGCGTGTGCGCTTGTGTATCTTTAACCCATTTAAGAGGAGCTGATTTTTTTGTGCTTGTGTGTGTTGTTCTTATGCCGCGTGCTTTAATCCCATCAAGTCTTCTAGTACTTAATCCCGTACACACTACACACTGACAGCCCTATCATGTGGTCCGCGCGCCAGTGCCATTTCAGTAGATTTCAGCCTCTTTCTCTTTATCTCGCTGCAATCCGCAGGAATTGTTATACGTTTTGGACACCGTTGCGACAGTAGCATTGGTGCTCACAGTGAGGAGATGATGATGATAATGATGATGATGATGATTTCGCGCTGACCCCAGTGCCCGGGCGCGCTTTTGTTACAGCATGCGCGTCCCCGCTGAGCGCGCATTCCTCCTGCAATAAACCCCGGTTTTATTCCTGCAAGCAGACCACACCGCTTAACCAGTTTCACGATCAATTGCCGAGGTGCATTACAGTACTGATCCACAACACGGTCCGGGGCATTCGGGAAGCATCTAAATGACAGATCTCATAAGGATCAGGAAGCTGGGTCTCTGGAACGGAGAGGCTTTGCGGCGTTAAATAGCCTAGCACGTCAGTGATCACGGCAATAAAGGGACTTAATAACGTGTGCGGAAGGTGCGAGAGACTGCGCGGGTTAATCTTTAATGCACCGTCCCAGCCTTATCTAGTGTACACACACACACACACACACAAATAAACCTTGCTGATTTCCCACTTCAAGTTTTCAACCATCCTGACAGCAAAGCTAAACACTGACTTCTTCACCTCCAAGTTCCACAGGCAGTGTGTCAGAACCACAGGATGTCCGAACAAAGTCAACCACAGCCATAGGCTGAAGTTTTAATAGCTTTAATTAGCCTTCTCGGTTGTCTCTACTCCTGTCCTTCACACCACAAGCACATCGCATCGCACGAGAAGAAAGCTGGTGCTCGACAAGAGAAAAATGACAAAACTCATGCACTTACTAATGGGTCCATGCGAGGTGTCTCTAGCCGCTGGGAGACCAGGAGCATCTTGGAGCGATGGGATACAGCGCGGCCACGATTAAATCCACTTTCGTGTCAATGTGTCAACCGAAACAATAACACATCATAAAGATCAAGATTTAAAAAATATATATAAATAAATAAATAAAAAAGAAAAGAAAAATGTCGTCAATTTAGACTGAAATCGGTTCCGTGCTGTCCTTGCGTGAAAACGAAAAGACGTTTAGTCCAAAAGACAAGCTAATTTAACATTCTGTCCAGGTATCAGGGAAGTTCATCCGACTAAAAGGCAGCGGCAGACTGGAACAGCTCGTGTTTGTGTGTGAGTGTGTGTGTATTCTGTCTCTCTCTCGCTCTCTCTCACACAGTGCTGCTCTCACCGGCTTCCTGAATAGGGGGCGGAGAAACCAGGGATAACCACGCCCACACAGTGACAGAGGTGGAGACAGAGATTCACACGCTCGCCGTGTCTTAAAGAGACAGACCCCACTTTTTTTTTTTTTGGCAGGGCACCTGTCCAGCGAAAATATCAGCTATATGAGCTAGGAGAGACAGGGTTTGCTGGCCCTAGTGGTCAAATGGTATAAAATCCATTAAAGTGCACCTATTATGGTTTTTCAAATATTACCTTCCATGTAATGTGTGTTAGAGCTGTTTGTGAATGTAAAAACGTCCACAACGTTTAAAAAATCCCAGCGCACGACAAACGGAGTTGTTGACTCACAGAAGAAGGAAGCGATTCTGAACAGCTGAAACGAACCGTGATTAATTCCAGACTTACTTCCTGTACTAACCTACGTAGGTTTGTAACAAAAAGCCCTGCCTCTGGTCTTTATCGGTTGTTTGTGAATGGGCGGTGGTGAAAGTTGTTATGGTAGTGGGCGTTAACTTTTTGACACACGCTGACAGCGGTAGACCAATCACAGCATACTGGGACATCTGACCACTCAGAGCAAAGTATGCTCTCTGAAAGTAGGAGTCTAGAGTGAATCCTTTAGAATGGATCATTTAACGAGTCGTTTGTGACACAAGAAAAGTTAATGCTGCAATTTAAATTATGAGCACATTAAAGTGTTTTTTGACCTTGGATGCATGTAAATCTATTGTATGAGACCTTTAGAACAAAATTAGGCACACTTCAGAACCATAATAGGTGCGCTTTAAGCACGCTTACTCATAGACTTAGGTTGCGTCCGAATATCCCTACTACCCTACTACACAGTAGATGAAAAGCGTGGAAGAGCTGTCCGAATTTGTGCTGCATAATACGTCCGGATTGTATTTATGCTTACCACTTATACTGTTCAGTGCATACTGTATCAATTGCCAGGCAGTAGGTACTGAATCGAATGCAGTAGGTACTTTCACAGTATGCGATTTCGGACCCAGCCAGTGTTTTCTGGCCCTGGTGGTCAAATGGAATAAACTGAATTAAGCAGAATGTCAGAATTCTCATTATTCATAAAACAGTAGGTGAGAAATACCCAGATGACCTACTGCTTCTGCTGAGATTCTGCAGTATGAAAGCAATGGTCACTGTGGTATCCCATAAGGCAAAGGGACTGGCACAGAAGAGCTGTCATAATCAAAAATGGTGGATGTAGCATGTACTGTATGAACAGCCGAGTAGTATGTACTGAATCGAAAGCAGTATTTACTGTCACAGTACCCGATTTCAGATGCCGCCTTAGTTTCAAAAGTAGGACGAGGCACTTATTTCTCCAAGTGACATATCATGTCATTCATTCATTCCCTTTCAATATACACTTTATCTTGGTCGGGGTTGCCATGGACCTGGAACCTATCCCAGGAACACTGTGTCAGAGGAGGACAACACACCGTGGCTGGAATAACAGTCCATTGCCTGGTACCATGCAAACACACATTTACATATGCATTTGCCCATAGAAGCTATTTTGAGTAGCCAGTCCACCTACCAGTATGTTTTAACAGGAGGGAGGAAACAAGAGAACCTGGAGGAAATCCCTGCAGACATGGTAAGGACATGCAAAACTCCACACAAACAGTAACCTGAACTCAGGATCAAACAAGGGACCCTGGAACTGTGATGTGGCAACTCAAAATGCTGTGCCACTGTTCCGCCAGTCAATGTGGTTTATTACAGTAATTATTTGTCCAGTGATTATTTCCCTTACAGTTTGTGTAAACAAAAGTTAATCAAAAATAACAACGAATACAAGCCAGAGTCCTTGGCAAGTTGACATGGCAGTCTACTGGATTAGTAACCTAAAATTTTTGAGGAGTTTTTGGAGGAAACAAATTCCAATACGTTACCATGAATAAGGAATTCGACCTATTTATCCAGTGCCATGTTGGCACTTTTTGAAGTGGCTGATTTAAAACATTATATCAGAGTGAGATGAAGAAATATGTGGAAATTGGACCAATTCAGAAATGCGCAATACAGAAACCTCTTGTAACATACACCAAAATAAATGAATCTGATGAAATTTTCATTTGAGAGAGTTAGAATTGCATGTTTGCATGTCACCTTTGTACCCTATTAGAATATGTTGCAATATAATATTATATATTGTATATAAATCATACAGGGGCATGGTGGCTTACATTTGCCCGCACCTCTGGGGTTGGGGTTTGATTCCTGCCTCTGCCCTGTGTGTGTAGAGTTTGCATGTTCTCCCCATGCTTCGGGGGTTTCCTCCCCGTACTCCAGTTTCCTCCCCCAGTCCAAAGACATGCGTTGTAGTCTGATTGACATCCCTATATTGTTCGTAGTGTGTGAATGTGTGTGTGAGTCTGTGCACGATTGTGCCCTGCAATGGATTGGCATCCCATCCTCCATTCAGGATGTCTCCCGTCTTGTGCCCCGAGTCCCCTGGGATAAGCTCCAGGCTCCCCACGACCTTGTGTAGGATAAGTGGTACAGAAAATGAATGGATATATAAATCAGACACTGAACAGCCAATCAGGCACAGTAAGTTGGCAGTTAGTTGGATATGCCTACTTACACTCATTAGTCATTTTGATCAGGTATATCTACAATATAGGTGCAAATTTGATTACCATACAATTTAAGTAAGTCATTATTATCTGTTGCAGACCCAGATGTGCCACGCATAACAGGCATAAATAAATAGTAGTTTATTTGTCATTTCTACTCATGGTTCTCAAATAGGGATCCACTAATCAAACCAGTGTGTCCTTGATTTAAAAAATGAGGAGATCACAATCAGCCACTAACAAAAAGTTATATAATTGTTATAGTGTAATTAGTATTTAACTATTATAGTTATTATTATTATATGTTTCAACAATTCACGGTAACATTAATTTTATGATTATGAAATGCCCTGGTTATATAATACAAAATGATTTGAATCTACTTGTATACCTGCTGCATAGGCATAGAAACATATAAACACAGGATACAGATCTTAATTGTGAGGATTAATCCCAATTGAGCAAGCCGGTGGCGATGGTGGCAAGGAAAAACTCCCTAGGATGAAATGTGGAAGAAACCTTGAGAGGAACCAGACTCAGAAGGGAACCCATCCTCATCTGGGTAACAACGGATAGTGTGAAAGTAAAGGAAAGTTCATTATGGTTTTTACATGAAGTCTGTTTATTGAACTAGTCCACTGTTCACCAAAAGAGACCTGACACACGTACTCCACCAACTGAGTCACATACACTATATGGCCAAAAGTATGTGGACATCTGACCATCACAACTAGATGTACTTGCAGAACAGCACTTTCCATAACCAAAACCGTGGGCATTGATATGCAATTGGTCCCCATTTGCTGCTATAAAAGCCTCCACTGCTACAAATCTCATTATGACATTGAAGTTTGCCTATAGAAGTCAGATTACATTTAACTACTGTTACAGCTAACTAGCAACAGCCCCCTTTGACAATACTGGAACAACAAGCTTAATTAGTTTTTTTTTTTACTATACACTGAAGACATTTGGGTTTGAGATCAAAAGATGAACACGAGATGATAGATCAAAATTTCAGCGTTCATCTCCTGATATTTATTTACATCTAAGTGATGTGTTAAACAAATTAGAACATGGCACCTTTAGTGGCAGACCACACAGTTTTTAGGTGAGCTAAAGTATTGGAACAGATAGTCTTAAATAACTTAAAGTAAATAACACTTAATATTTGCTTGCATATCCCTTGCTTGCAATAATCGCATCAAGCCCGTGACCCACTGACATCACCAAACTGTTCCATTCTTATTTTGTGATGCTTTTCCAGGCTTTTACTGCTTTAACTTCTTGTTGTGTGTTTTGGGGTGGGGGGTGGGGGTTCTCCCTTCAGTCTCCTGTTCAGTAGGTGAAATGCTGCTCAATTAGGTTAAGGTCTGGTGATTGACTTGGCCAGTCTAAAACCTTCCACTTTTTCCCCCTGATGAAGTCCTTTGTTGAGTTGGCAGTGTGTTTTGGATCACTGTCTTGCTGCATGATGAAGTTCCTCCCAATTAGATTGGAAGCATTTCTCTGTAAATTTGCAAACAAAATGTTTATGTAAACTTCTGAATTCATTCTACTGCTACCATCAAGAGTTACATCATCAATAAAGATTAGTGATCCTGTTCCAGTAGCAGGCATAGAAGCCCAAGCCATGACAAGCTACCTCCAAGCTACCTCCATTGTTCTTGACTGATGAGCTTGTATGTTTTGGATCATGAGCAGATCCTTTCCTTCCCCAAACTTTAGCCTTTCCATCACTTTGGTAGAGGTTAATCCTAGTTTCTGGTATTTCTTTGCAAATTACAATCTGGCTTTCTGATTCTTACTGCTGATGAGTGGTTTACATCTTTTGGCACGGCCTCTATATTTCTGCTCTCAAAGTCTTCTTCGAACAGTGGATTATGATACCTTCACTTCTGCCCTGTGGAGGTTGTTGGTGATGTCACTGACTGTTGTTGTTTTTTTTTTTTTCTTCACAGCTCTCACAGTGGTTCTGTCATCAACTGCTGCTGTTTTCCTTGGCAAACTTGTTTGCTGTCTGGTTGTTAGTACACCAGTGGATTCTTTCTTTTTCAAGACATTCCAAATTGTTGCATTGGCTATGCCCAGTGTTTGTGCAAAGGCTCTGATTGATTTTCCCTCTTTTCTCAGCTTCAAAATGGCTTACTTTTCTCACATAGACAGCTCTCTGGTCTTCATGATGGTTCATCCTTTTAAACAACAAATCACAACAAGTCTTCACAGTTGAAATCAAGGGCTCAAACCAAGAGTAGACATTCAGAGCTATTCACTGTTTAAGCAATCAGTCTAACATATAACAAAGTCACATATTTCAAATTTTGGATCACTTGAAAAATGGGTGGGCTCGAACAAAAGGTGTCATGTTCTTAGTACATTTACATATACATTTTTGGCATTTGGCAGATGCCCTTATCCAGAGTGACTTACATTTATCTCATTTATACAACTGAGCAGTTGAGGGTTAAGGGCCTTGCTCAAGGGCCCAGCAGTGGCCCTCCTAAGTACATCTACGTATCTAGATGCAAATACCAGGAAAAGAAAGCTGAAATTCTGATCTATCATCTCATATTCATCTTTTGAGCGCAAACCCAAATATCCTCAGTGTATATCAAAAGCTTTTTAGTGCCACACATGTATCTAGTACACGCTCACATTAACATGGCCATTATTTGTCCTATGAGGCCATTATTTGTCCTATATATGATCATTCATTCCAGGGACTTTTTTTGTTCCTTAAGCAATCCAAAACAGATATCAACCAGATACCTTTTGCTGAGTCTGACTGAAGCTTGTGACACCTAAGAAATTGAGGCAAATCTATCAACTGTTTTACTCTCCATTAAAAGCCCAAACATTGGTAGGGACATTTCAGCTATCAGGAAAGTTGCCCATTCCAAAACAGAAATTAACAAGGTAACATGATAAAATATGTCTTAAACATATAGACGGCCCATGTTTGTAACCTCATGTTTAATTTTCTTTATACGCAGAAACACAGTATTTACAGTGCATTGCTCAAGACTGCTGAGCATTTAGAATTCATATAAATTTGAGCCAAAATCACTGGTGTTTAAAATAGCGCACAGTGATTATGGGAGTTAGATGACACTCAAATGTTTACATGAATATGAACAGATTTCCATATCACCAATCATCTGCTCACTTTGTTTGAGAGACATTCGGCTTGTTTACAATGTGATGTGTAGAGCAGTCAATTCTGTTTGAATTAAAAGAACTTTAGTACAAATTACACTATAACCAAAGCAAGCAGTGTAAATAAATAAGCACAGATGATTAACATGCAGCACATATATAACCTCTATACACATACACAAACACATTCTCTATATCCATACACTTACATAACCAAGACACGAAACAAAACAGAGAAATAACAATCATAATAGGGAAAGCTAATATTCAAGGTGCGTATGGGCAGGATATTTGGTCCATCAGTGGTCCTCAGTCCATCTTATTCTTCAAAGATTTGGATGCACAGACTGCAGGGTGTTCCTCTCATGAAGCCGGGTTTAGACTGTGCAAATATTCTCTTTTAGGAATATTACTTGTCACAATCTATATGATGCTCCTAATAAAATCCTGGCTGAATTCTATAACAGACTATGTGATAACATGTCCTTCATGTCAAGTTATGTATATGATGAAGCTCTTCTAAAGATAGACCTGTAATTAAAGAAAATGAGTATGTTCTGCTTAGAACATGAATCAGCACAATGATGCAGCATGGGTTTGTAGCTCTTCAACTGGGAAGTATGAAATAGTTTCATGTTGTCATAATGGTAAGTAAACTTTAATGCATTTGAACATCTAATTAACTAAGTACACCCCATGAAAATGTTTTTTTTTTTAAATATATATTTGGACATGCAAACATTTGATCCTCTTTGAAACAGTGACTATTAATAAAGTTGATGCACTCTATCAAATGACACATAAAATTGACATTCTGTAGTCATTTTCATAATTTAAATTAACAAAAAACAAAAATCAGTCATATGGAAAAAGTAAGCACACCCCTACATTTATCACACCTTCAAACACATATAATCAGAGTCAGGTGTTCAAGATTGGGTGCCAGTGATTAGAACCTGTTTAGGGAGTGCAGGTGGAACCTGTCTTATTTATACACCTCTCACATCTAGTGTCTGGTGTTCCCTTTGCTATTGAGGTGTGTGGTGTCATCATGCCAAGATCTAAAGAGTTCTATAAGGCCTTCAAAAAACGGCTGTGGATGCCCATGAGTCTGGCAAGGGATTAAAAAAGTTCTCAAAATTATTTGAAATACATCATTCCACTGTAAGGAAAATCATCTACAAGTGGCGCGTATTTCAAATGTCCGAGCAAATTCAGCCAGAAAGCAGACTGTCTGATGCAAAAAGAAGTCTCCAAGAACCTCACAATTTAATCAGGGCTAGTAAGTCTTGCAACTGTTGGTGTCAAAGTGCAGGCATTTTTTTACGTCCATGGGATGCGTGCCAGGAGAAAGCCAGCTTGCCAGTGAGCATATAGACAAAGACCAGGCCTTTTGGAACAATGTACTCTGGACAGATAAATCAAAGATACAGTTGTTTGGCCACAATAACAGCAGACATGTTTGGTGCTGATCAAGACAGCTTTTCAGGAGAAGCACCTCATACCAACTGTGAAGCACGGTGGTGGAAATGTTATATATTGGGGTTGCTTTGCTGCCTCAGGGACTGGACAGCTTGCATTCATTGATTCAACTGCATCATATCAAAGAGTGCTTGAAGATAATGTGAGGCCATTTGTCTGAAAGTTGAAGTTGAACTGAAAATGGACCATTCAACAGGATAATGATCCTAAGCACACTAGCAAATCCACCCAGGAATGGCTCAGAAAGAAGAAACGGAGGGTTATGGAATGGCCTAGTCAAAGTCCGGATTTGAATCCCATTGAAATGTTGTGGGGGGAATTTGAAACGGGCAGAACATGCAAGAAAACCCTCAAACATCTTGCAACTGAAAGAATATTACATGGAAGAGTGGCCATAAATTCCAGCAAGCCGATATCAGAGACTGTTGGACAATTATGCAAAATGCCTACAAGAGGTTATTTCTGCTAAAGGGAACAATACTGGCTTCTGAGGCCAATGGTGTACTTTTTCCACAGAAGAAAATATCACATTTATTGATATTTCTGTTGAATAAATGATTGAAAAAGTTATTTTTCCTTGTGGTTTTGTTCAAGCATATCAACTTTATTAATAGGCACTGTTTAAAAGATGATCAAATGTTTGCTTGTCCAAATATGTCAAAAAAGCCAACAATTTCCATAGGCTATACTTATTTTTACACATGAATGTACATACCTGGAAGCTGTAATTCATCCTCTGTTTCATTCCATGCTGTGTTCCTTTTTGTCCTGTCATGAAAGATCTGTGATGAGACATTAAAGAGACATTCTAGCTGCTGGAGCAATTCAACAAACAGCTCTTCTTTTAAATCCCATGTTTCATTTATGTTCTGCTGTTTCCACTACTGTATTGGTAGCTGTCCATTGAGTTTCATGTAATCCTATGCCATCTGCCTATTTGTGGTTTTACAGTGATCTACATAGCAGCAATGACACACATTGAGATTTCTGGAACTGGTAGAACTTTGGTTGTAGTGGCACTAAATCAGCTGTCAGTGAGCATGTTACATTATGCATTCTAAGACCACCAATCTCAACTCACTATCAGTGTGTAAGGTGGCCGATAAATGTGTTTCACAGAACTGTCAGAGATTACCTGGTGGCCTGGTCCAAGGAATCACTGGTTTCTTTTACATCATGTGGATGACCGGGTGTGTGTGTGTGTTGCTTACCTGGGGAAGAGATGGTACCAGGATGCACTATGGGTAGAAGGCAAGCCAGTGGAGGCATAGTGATGCTCTGACCAATGTTCTGCGGGGAAACATTGTTGCAGACCAAGTACTACCTTCATGGCAATGATATTCCCTGATGGCAGTGGCCTCGTTCAGCAGGATAATGCGCCCTGCCACAGTGCAACAATTATTCAGGAATGGTTTGAGGAACATGACAAGGTGTTGACTTGGCCTCCAAATTCCCCAGATATCAATCAGATCGAGCATCTGTGGGATGCGCTGGACAAATTAGTCAGATCCATGGAGGTCCCACCTTGCAACTTACAGGACTTAAAGGATCTGCTGCTAAAGTCTTGGTGCCAGATACCACAGCACACCTTCAGAGGTCTTGTGGAGCCCATGCCTTGATAGATCAGAGCTGGGGTTTTTTTTTTTTTAGCACAAGGGGGACTTACACAATATTATACAGGTGGTTTTAAAGTTATGGCTGATCGGTGTATATTCTTTGGCCTCTCCTTTACTGTTGAAATATCAGTGCAACATTTCAAGTGTGCAAAAACTGAGCACTGCCTGACTGTTAACATTTTCAGACAGAGGTGACTGATGACATGAGCAGGTGACAGTTGCGCAGTTTACGCAGCACACCTGCATCGTGAGGTATCTGTCAGTGTGAGCACTTTTATGATGTCAATTTCATAATTGTGGTGAAGGATAGAGTTGTGCCATGTGGGGAGCAGTCAGATGACAAACTTTCTCTCATTGTACAGTGTAAACCGTGTCTCATCACTTGCCAGCCAGGATCTCCTGTGTCAGTCCCTGCATGAAAGCCTATTTCTGAGAGTGAAGAAATGCACTGCCAAGTCATTTTTTCTTAACAAAAAATTGTTAAGTACCGGCACTGCATAAGCTGCCATTGTTGAGTCCTTCACTAAGGCCCTTAACCCTCAACTGCTCAGTTGTATCATGTCTGAATTGCAAGTTGTTTTGGATGAACGTGTCAGACTAATGAACAAATGAAACTAGGCTTTGGCGATGGTGTCCCAATTTTTCAAATAGGCATTTGTATGTCTTCTAATTTCGCTTACTTTGATCAGACTTTGGTGAGCACTGATGGCCTGAGGCAGCTGTAGGTTAAAGGTTAATGGGTTAATGAGTCTCGGGACCAGAGGGGATTGGCTTTATGCCTGAGCGCTTGTGTTTTTAGTGCCTCATACTGCAGTGGGGTCTCATTCACTGATATGTGGTTATTATTGAATTATTGTATAGGAGGTGGCATGGTGGTGTAGCAGGTAGCATTGCTGCCTCACAACTCCAGGGTCTGGAGTTTGATCCTCAGCTCTGTTTACAATCTGTTTGGAGTTTTAACATGTTCTCCCCATGTCCATGTCATCCATGTCCTCAGGATACTCTTTTGTTCTTCAACCTCCCAAAAACATGAGGTGGATTTCCCTTATGTACTGTATAAGTGAGAGTGTGCATGTGTGTAGTGCCCTGTGCTGTACTGATGTCCTGTCCTGGGTGTATTCTTGCCTTGAACACAGGGGCTGTAGGACAAGCTCTGGATCAACCATAACCCTGACTACAATAAAGCAGTTCATGTTAATGAATTAAAGAATGAATGAATAATCAATGGGAATAAATTAAACAAAAATGAATTCTGCCTTGCATGCACTGAATAGTTTATTTCTGTAGAATGTGGGCTGCTTGTCCCATGCTGTTGCTCTTCCTCATAATAAACTCAGACATACACACAGTGTTTTTGAGCTGGCACAAGAAGTGGATGGGAATGAGTAAGATTGGTAGAGTGAAAGCCCAGTGGAGGGCGCGTGCTGTAGCTCTGGCACGAACACAAAGACAGACAGAGAGAGAGAGAGAGAGAGAGAGAGAGAGAGACAGAGAGAGAGAGAGAGAGACAGAGAGCGAGTGAGCAATGATCCCCTACTGCACCTGGAGTCAGAAGAGTTTAGGTTACACAGCACAATGCTCTCGCTCTCTCTCTCTCTCTCTCTCTCTCTCTCTCTCTCTGGCTCTCTCTCACGCACGCATACACACACACAACTTTTGGCTCTGTTACACAGTTCTATACACATATGATTTATGCATCTCTCTCTCTTTCTCTCTCTCTCTCGCTCTCTCTCACACGCATACACACACACACACACACACACACACACACACACACACACACACACGTACACACGCACAGGGGAGAGCACATAAACCAGTACAGGAGATTGACAGCAGATCAGTGTTTTTATTACTTATACCCTCAAACACAGATATAATGTTATACATGTGGGATTTACAGGCCACTGAATACATATGCCAAAATATTGTTTAAATACAACGTTTAAAAAAAGAAAAAGAAAAAGTATATCTGCTTTGAATTGTCAGTTTTATAATTTCATTTCTTAAAAACATAGTAATGTCAGATAGAACCTTGTAATTCCACCGTCTAGATTTCATAATGCTATGCTTTTGAGTTCCACATATAACTAACTACAAAGACGTTTGTGCTCGACTATCTAATGGACACACACACACACACACACACACACACACACACACACACACACAGAGTAATCTCACACTGATAACAATCTCAAGCATACAGACACTCCCTGCTACTCCTCCACACGCATCAGGTTACATATGCAAAACCATTTAGAAGTGGACTTACATAAAGGAGTCTCTCTCTCTCTTTCTATCTTATTATGATGGCTTGGTGTTCATGAACTTAAACAGAAAAATCAGGGTGCAACTAAGAAACAAAGAAGAAGAAACAGAAATAATGACAAACAGGGGTGGGCAAGAAAAGACAGAGAAAGAGACTCTTGAGTATCTGCTTAGAAGGATGTTACAGCAATATTGCTACAGTGTGAAACTTGACAAGTGCTCCCCCTCCAGCGGAAAGACTGTGACACAGAGAAAGAGAGAGAGCGAGAGAGTCAGGAAAAGTCGAAACACAGCACTTATTCCACTCACATCGTGTTTATACAGTGATGTCACTCATACCAGAGAGGTTACCATGCCTTTACTGTCCACCTCTCTCAACAGTTTCATATTTTGTCTCATTACACCTTATGCTAAGTCTCACTCCAGTGAATTGTATTTGAAAAGGTTGCAAAAGTTTTGTTATGATACAGACTCTAACACAGATATACTGCATAGTGTATAATCACACACTGGTAACATACTTCAGAGGCAAAATGCTCACATGTTGATTCACTCAGTGTCTTACTTATTTTATGTAGCCTATATCTCTTGTGCAGGCGATTTTGGCTGACACACACACACACACAGACAGGGTTTGTTAAATTGTTAAACTGGTATTTATGAAGCTCTTTCTTTCATAGGAGCTAACAATGAGGGAACATTATCTGATCAAATTCAATAAAAGTATCTTCCCATACAATAACAGGCCTACTGTGTGAAGACAGATTTGATTTAGCTAGCAAGCTCAGAGATGACAAGTTCATCAAAGTAGGCCACGTAGCTAATGTTATCCGTGCGACAGAACAATTTGGGATTACTTTAAATGTCATAGCACGAACAAATATACAACAGTAATAATCCAGGAAGCAGAGGCATCATGAGATAATTTATGTAGCGAAATGAAGCACTATGAAACTTCCATATCTTAGGAAGATTTGAACATATATTCAACTGATTGGATTTGACAAAGAAACAATTTACATCTTCATCTAATTAATCTAATTAATTGAATCTAATAATACAAAGGAGCCTGAGCTGGATTCCCATGTGCATGATTTAACCCCTAACATTTGGGTAATAAATCTATAACAATAAATCTCTGAATGAAATGAAAGATCTATTCAGATTAGCACATGTCTGCTTATATGCATTCACTCAAGACCATGTGTTTTGGTTTGAGTACGCATGTTTATATGTGTCAGGGGCTAAATAATTAATGCCTTGGCTACAGTTTGGCTTTCCATTTCCCCTCTGGTTTTGGCAGTGAAATGGAGTGTTAAACCCTCAAGCACCCACCATCACCACCAAAAAGAATCCTCTTGTAGCATCAAGAGCAAAGTAAATAAGAAAGACAAAAGGCAGGCAGACAGACAGACAGACAGAGAGACAAGCAGACAGAGAGAAAAGGAAAAAACGCATCATAAATTTCTTCCGTGTTAGTTTGGCAGGACTGCTCGGGAACATTGTGTTAATGATTAATATGAAGTCAGAAGAATTCCATGCCTGGCAGCTTCTCAGCAACCCCCTCAACCCCCCTCCTTTTCCCCTACTCCCCCCACCCAAAATCTCACGCAGACACACACCAAAATCCTGAGAGTCTCTCTCCCATCCTCCCTCTCCTTTCTCTCTCCCTATCTCTCCTTCTCCCTTAAGCCAAGAAAGAGTCAAAATCAGCATGGACAGTTGTCAAGGTAACCTCAGTTCAATCTATTTGCCCACCTCTCGTCTCCTGAGGTCAGCACTCGCTTTCTTTCGACAGCGTTTTGTTCGGGGAACAACGGGGTAGGAGACCCCTCAAAACCCAGAACCGAAAAGGACTGAAAAAAGAACAAGAACCCAACTTTCTCCAAGCCACCAGCCCAACACTACATTCATGCTTCTACTAGACCTTAACCCCCCCCACACACACACACACTAGAAGCCCCTCTCTTTAACCATAGAGAGATTAGTGAACATAAAGACCCCCTGCTAGGAGGCAGCTCTCAAAGTGAAATAAATGCAGCGCGTAAAAAGAGAGTGAATGCTAAATGGAACAAGAGGAAAAAAACGAATGAGGGCATTTTGCAAACCAAGTGCATGTCTGATTTGGCTTTGTCCTTTCCTTCATAAGCCACTTAGTTATCTTAATTTATGATGTGTCCATGCAATGATAATCTTGTGCTATTACTCCATGTCTGTTTCTGGCTGATCTTTCTAAAACAGGAGCTAAAAAAAGATTCAATGTGAACTGAAAATGTGTGTGACGGAGTGACAGATGGAATCGATAGTAACATGAGTTGAAGTTGGCACAAAAAAAGAAATTATTTGCATGATTTCAGTAGTGGGTGATAATTAGTCAATTAGTTTTCTACTGAATTGATATTAATGTTAAAACAACTGACTATACTGAATAGTTGTCTGTATAAATTTAAACGGAATAATTTCCCACTAGTTACACATGAGAATTCCCTCACTATTGGCAGAACGTAACTGTGTGTGTGTGTGTGTATTTTTGCCATAGGACTTTATAGATAAAGCATAGTCATGATCTTACACTTCCAGCAATGATTTTCCATCAGAATGAATTATCTATTCTAGACAATACATAATAGTGATATAAAAGAACATTCAGTATATGAAAGTGACAGTGTGTGTGTGTGTGTGTGTGTGTGTGTGTGTTGTACAGGATGTAGTATTAGTTGACAGCTATTTCAAACAATGTCATTGTTTATGGAGAATATTCGCTAGCTAGGAGGCATGCAAATCTTTAGGGACCTCATAGTTCAAATTGATTTTTTTTTTTAAATGCATCTTGACTTTTAATTTCTACTGCCTACATTATGATTTTCTTCCCAGAGTTGCAGCTTTTAAAACATAATATTACCATTTTCATCCATCATGATAAACACTAGCCTTATTGTATTTCCATTTCCATTGGGGATGTCAGAAAAACTGTCACACTTCCACTACTATTAGTACTGTATTTTCATAATATTTACATATAGGATGGCAAAAATGTACTGTTTAGTATCTCATGTTCTAGTCTTGGTAGAACTCTAGTAGCATAATGTGTGAGGGTCAGTCAAATTGTTTATTTTTTTATAATATATATTTTGAAAACTTTATTATTATTAATATTGAGAGCATTAGTATATTTTCACTTTTGCAGCTACAAATTTAACGTTGTGTTTCTCCAATTTATGTCACACTTTTAAGGTTTTCATTTGTATCCCCCTTGCAAATCAGTCGAAACCCGTCTCCTGCACTCCTTTAGCTGAGCCTTGTGTGGCATGACAAAGATAAAGGGCTTTAAATTAATGGTGCAACTTCATTCATTCATCTTCAGTAACCGTTTTCCCTTAGTCAGGGTCGTCCAGGCAAATCCAGAGCTTATCACACCGAGTGTAAGGCGGGGACGCCGATACAATTAAGGGCACCGTGCACACACACAAATACACATTCACATACTCACTCACACCAAGGGGCAATTTACTGTAGGCTGTCCACTTACTTGCATGTTTTGATGTTTTGAGGTGGGAGGAAACCAGAGAACACCCATGTTGACACAGGGAGAACATGTGAAACCCCACACAGACAGCAAGCTGAACACAGGATTTAAGTGGGGATCCTGGAGCTGTGAGGTGGCAACTCTACCAAATTATGGCACAACTTATTTTCACTTGATCTGATAATTATTATTGCAGTCACTGTTTCTGGTGGCTGAAGTGCTCTACTGACCATATATTACACTAGGTTGGTTCTATGCCATTGTGTTATACTTTATGTAGTGAGCATATACAGTGAATAGGATGTCATTTGAGACTGTGTGAAGAGCAGTTAAAGTTTTTTTATATCTGCGATTAGAAAACAATAGGTATACAATTTAAAATGAATCTGAAACATTAAAGTTTGTTATATAAGAAATCTAAGAAAATTAGAATATCCTGGAAAAGTTCTTTTTTCCCTGTAATTTCATTAAAAAAAAAAAGAAGTAACTTTCATATATTCAATATTTCAAGCCTTTTTTGTTTTACTATTGATGATTACGACTTACAGCTCAGGGAAGTAATAAAAAATTCAGTATCTAAAAATATTAGAAGAAAGAGTTTATAATACAGAAATGTCGACCTGAGAAGGGCTCAAATCAGCTAATTAACTCAAAACACCTGCAAAGGTTTCCTGAGGCTTTAATCTCCCAGTCTGGTTCAGTACACAACCACAATCATGGGGAAGATGAAAGTAAATGTTGCATTTCATTTGGAAATCAAGGTCCCAGAGTCTGGAGGAAGAGTGGAGAGGCACAGAATCCAAGTTGCTTGAAGTCCAGTGTGAAGTTTCCACAGTCGGTGATGAATTGGGGTGTCATGTCATCTGCTGGTGTTGGTCCACTGTGTTTTCTCAAGTCGAGAGTCAATGCAGAGTCTACCAGGAGATTTTAGAGCACTTCATGTTTCCATCTGCTGAGAAGCTTTATGGAGATGCTGATTTCCTTTTCCAGCAGGACTCGGCACCTGCCCACAGTGCCAAAACGACTACTAACTGGTTTACTGATCGTGGTGTTACTGTGCTTGATTGGCCAGCCAACTCGCCTGACCCGAACCCCATAGAAAAATCTGTGAGAGACAGCAGACCCCAAAATACAGATGAGCTGAAGTCCGCTTTCAACCTGGGCTTCCAGAACACCTCAGCAGTGCCACAGGCTGATTGCCTCCATGCCACGCCGCATTCATGCAGTAATTCATGCAAAAGCAGCCCCGACCAAGCACTGAGTGCATAAATTAACATACTTTTCAGAAAGTCAACATTTCTTAAATTCTTTATTCTAATATTTTGAGATACTGGATTTTTGATTTTCATGACCTGTAAGTCGTAATCATCAAGATTAAAACAATGTAACTAGAATATATGAAATTTCCACTTTTTGAATAAAATTATCAAAAAAAAACAAAAAAAAAACCTTTTCCACGATATTCTAACTTTTTGAGATGCACCTGTATGTGTGTAATGTGAGTGAGAAAAAAACAAAATAGGAATAAAAAACAAACAAAAACAAAAAAAACAAAGTAATATTGATTGCACTGACTTACCAGTCTAGTGGGAAGGGTTGTGTTGTTATAGGAAAATAATCCACGCAAGAATGGTGTGATACAGACCAATGCGACCAATCAGAGGAGCCTGGTTTATACTTGCTGCATGACTTTACATGCACGGGCAGAAGCAACAGTAAGATAAGCAGCATTGTTCACACACTTGCCTGCATATCTTACTGTATCTGGAAGATTTAAAAGCAATATTCACTGCAAGGCATGTCAGTACCAAAACTTCCCCGTCTGTCAGGTTTTGAAGTCTAACTGTAAAATGTTTAGTGATTTCACGCACAGTGACAGTAAACATACTGACAACTCGGTCTCCCTTAAACCTTTTCACTGTCATCATGATTGTTGCGATGACCAGTGCCTTAATTCTAATATTCTGACCTGACATGCAAAATTATTTACCAATCGAGTAACTTCACAAGACTGGTCTTCTCAGAGTTTTTTTGTGATTGTTGCAGACAAAGATGCCTGATTTTGCTGTGGCTTTTTTGAAAATTTGAAAAAACTTTTACGGTTATGTTTGTTGGTAAATAAGACCTGCCTGTTGAAAACAACAATAGAAAACCTCATAGAATTTGTCATGGTTTTAATGGTTATAATGGGAATTGCATTGGATTTAATGGAAACTAATGGTCCCTATGAATCTCTACTGGTAATTTGTTGCCTTCTATTGGTGGCATGTTATGTCTAGTGGATACCATTATGGACCAGTAATGGTAATGGTATTACTGGTTAGTTGATGGTCTGTAGTGGTATTTGTAATGGAAACCATTAGAATTTCTGTGATGGTTTCTATTGTTTTTTTTCAGCAGTCACATGCGACGCACATGAATTGAAGACGGCTTTGGCTGAACACGCATTGCGATGACATGAGATATATGTAATTTTGAAAAATTGCAAGCTCCTCTGAATATTGCAGAGTTTGATTTTACATGAATTTCTGCAATTGCAAAATCCTGGAGGGGGTGACTGTAGGTTTGAAAGCTATATGAGAGGATTTTAATTTACACGAACATTAACTGTAATAGGAAAACCAGTTAGTATTACGATTCAACAATGGTCTAGAATAGTACATAAGTATGTGATTTGAGACAAAACACTAGTTTGTTTAGTGGGGGTTGCTGTACTAGACTAGTGCAGTGTGTCAAGATATAGTGAACATGACTAAAATAGCATGTGCCATATGAATTTCAATGTGCATTGCCTGACTGTGACTCTCAGTAACATTTCAGTATAACGTCAATATTTGTAATATTAATTTAGAAAATAATTTCATTAAACAAAAGTGGAGCATGCATTTCTCTTGCGACCCCATTTGTAAATCAAGTTACCTCACCTGGGGTTGTGACCCCTAGTTTGGAGAACCACAGTTATGGAGAGTATGTGTGTGTGTATGGAGGGATTCCAATAGGATGATCTTATGATGCTGCATTACACAACATGATTACATTCTGTCACATTGTAATAATATAAATTTGAATTGTTAGTGTTGAAGTAAGTGCAATTTTGTTCAATTTAGACTGAGTGGTGTCAGATGCTTGGTAATGGGGTTGAAGGGTGTGTCTTGTCTGTGTTTAAGTATGGCTTGAGCTCACAGGAGGAATCATCCAGGGTTAGCAATAGGTCAATAAAGCTCTTGTGCTCTGCTGGCAAAGCTGGCACGGTCACACTGCTCTGCACACGGTCACTAATACCTGTGTAATAGAGATGGCTGACATGGCGAAAATGAGAAATACAATGTACAAGAAGAGAGTGTGTGTGTATGTGAGAGAGAGAGCATTGGAAGATAGATGGAAAGACGAGGGAGGGGGAGATGAGCTACGCACCTAAATATGTCTCTCAACCTCACTTTGTTGGTGTTTATGTATACCACAGTCGTCCTGAGTCACCCAGCAGGGTGTGTCCAAGAGTTAAGTATTACAACAGGCTAACACAAACACATGTACAGCACCAACACACATCTCAGTAACCAAGGCTGTGTCTTGAATGCAGGGGAAAAAAGCAGTAGAGGTACAGTACAGTAGAAGCACTGTGAGGAGAAAGATAATGGAGCAAAAGGGGGAAGTGAATATGTGAAGGAGATTGAAGACAACAGCTGGCCCCTCTCCCTCTCTTTCTCCATCCTCCTGATATCAGCAGAAAAAAGAAGGGAAAAAATGCAAGCTGCTGTTGACACAGCCCTGACCTTCCCCTCATTCCGCTCCCCCAAGTGTGAAATTGAACGTCGGCCAGAAAAGAGAGAGTGAAACAGAGGCAGAAAGAGAGAGAGAGAGAGAGAGAGAGAGAGAGAGAGAGAGAGAGAGCAGCTGAATGAGAAAGGTATAGAAAGAATTACCCAGTCTTCACACAAAACCAGCAGAGAA
Organism: Ictalurus furcatus; assembly: GCF_023375685.1. Classification (NCBI taxonomy): domain Eukaryota; kingdom Metazoa; phylum Chordata; class Actinopteri; order Siluriformes; family Ictaluridae; genus Ictalurus; species Ictalurus furcatus. The sequence goes on from NC_071261.1 coordinate 18,735,191, forward strand.
AACCAATACCACATATATCAAACAGCAGTGATTGTAGCCGTGCTATTCCATTTAAGGAGATCTGATTTGGAGCACATTGAAGGCTGAGGTGGTGGTATTGATCTGCTCTGAGGTCCAGCCTACATGATGATTTCTTCAGTCAACACAGATAACATCCAGAAGAGCTGTGCAACATGTAGGGCTCCGGCTATGCTATTCACCTCAGCACTCCAATATACATACATTAAAACAATCAAATTACACTCAAATGTGCATTCGAGGCTACTGTAGCTTTATGATCATTTGATAATATTAGATTATTTATTTATTTTTTACATACAGGAGCTGTGAGACATGACGACAGCCATTCTTCTCACACCATGTTTCTGGAAATGTGAGGAATGGTATAGAGGAGGAGTGTCTGCATGTTTTGAGTGTGAGACAAGAGAATGTATAAGGTGATGTAATGGATGCGAGGGGCGTGTGCAGTGCATTGCTTGTGGCCACCAGTCTCCTGCTGACTCCAGACATTTCTGGCATTCCTCAGTGAGCTGCTTCCATTGTGCTGCAGGGGAGCCTCCATTCATCCAGCCCAGGACAGGGGAAGGAAAGGAGAGGAATGGGGGAAATACATGAGTGGTGGAAGAGAGAAATGGGAAAGGTTAACGGGAAGAGCTGACATCTTGTAAAAGTACAAGATGCTAGATGTTGAGGAATGCATGGACATATTCAGGGTTATCTGTAGATTAAAGATGTCCTTAAAAGGTAGTAGGGATAGGAAGGTATTCAGCACATTAAATGCATATTAGGAAATATTTGAGCAAATCTGAGGAATGCTTATTGGGCCACTTATATAACAAATCATCATTTGTGCTTGTTATTTCCAGTCATAAATTAATTATCTGCATTTTACACATGATGGTTTTTGATTTGCAGCCTAAAACCCGATTTCAGATAAAGATAAAACCTGTATAATCAGAAAGGTGGGATGAAATCTTCACAGAGTGCTATTGCTCCATCTAGTGGACTATGTGCTCATTAATTTTAGCAGCCAGCAGGGTTTGTTTTCTTAAAGAAAGAAAATCAGGCCCAGAGTCCCTATAAGACTTCAGCCATTACAGGCTGAAAAGAAGAGCCAGTCACTTCCTGTTCCTACATATGAGGGTGATTTCAGACTCCAGTTCCTTCCAGTTCTCCAGATTCACTTGTTCTTCCTGGTCTAACTAAACAAAGGCTTACTATCAAGTGTCCAGGAAAAACTGTTGTGTGACTTTCACACTCAGTTAAGTGTGTGATTGGCTCAGTCTCATCATGCATTACACCTAGGGGATACAAAAGTATCATCTCAATTGTACAAGATATGTATCAAATTTATTTTGGTAGGCAATTAAGGTCACAGTTACAATAACATGTGTCCTCCCAGAGATGTGATCGAGAACTTGCCTTGGTGGAAGAGTGAAGTAAAATCTCACAGCAAGAACTGACAAATCTGGTGCAGTCCATGAGGATGAAATGCACTGTAGTACTTAAAGCAGCTGGTGGACACCAGATACTGACTGTTACTTTTAATATTGACCCCCCCTTTGTTCAGGGACTCATTATGCCATTTCTGTTTGTCAAATGTCTGTGAAACTTATTCAGTTTATGTCTTATGTTTTTATGTTGATAAAAATATTTACAAACGTTAAGAAATTTGCTGGAAATAAAAGCGGTTGAATGTGAAAGGACGTTTCTTTTTTTGCTGAGTACATATATTTATATATATATAAAAAAAAAACACACACACATGCTCCTGAATTGGCTGGTCACTCTAGAGTCCTTTTCCTTGGGGTTGAATACCACCACTGCACTTCACCATTCTGATGGGATGTAATGTGTTTTCCAGGTGGCTTGCATGAGGGTCCACAGCAGCTTCAGCACTGCAGGGCAGTTCTTATATAGCTTGTGGGGTATCCCATTAGGGCCTGGAGTTGCTGATAATCTGGGCTTTCTTACTACCTCTCTGACTTCATGGCGCTTGGGGGGCAAGATATTAAACTGGGAGATGGGTAGGACTGGATGAGGCACGTACCCTAGCGAAACTAATGGCTCGTACCTTGCTGGGTCACTGTACTTCCTTCTGATATGTTGTTTCTAGCTTCCCACTCTTTGCTTCTTCCAACAGCTACCTGGAATGCTTGAAGGCATTCTTGTAGATGTTGGCTCGTTCTTTCTCCTTCCTCTGCCTGCACTTTTGGATGAGCTCGCTCAGCCCGTCACACACTGGCAAGCCTCTGCTTGATGTCTATCCACAGCGCTTTGGGACTGTCTTACTGGCTGTCTCTCTTAGAGACTAGTGGGTTGGGGTACCAGCACCCCACTCCCGATGTGGTCTTTCCCGCCGTCACCCAGTCTTTCCTGGCTGTCCTCCAGTCTTCCCAGGACTCCAACTGCCCTATTCACAGTAGTCACTGGGTTTCCAGGAATGAACATTGATTGCACAGATAGATGTTGGCCTGCTATGGCATTGCTGCCTGTCGCACCTCCTACAGGGCCCATAGCATTACCGCTTTTCCTTGCCACCATGCCTAGCACAGCCAAAACCATACAGGCCTCCCTAGTGACTACAGCTGTATCAAGCCCCACTGACACCGTTAATACATGCTCAGTGCTACTGGTTCCATATGGATTGCTCCTGTAGCACCTAATACCACTCAGGCATGCTTGCGTAACACAACCAGAGTCATACCTTCCCAGTGACTAAGGCTGCAACAAGTCCCACTGGCACTGGTAATGCATGCTCAACAACGTTTCACTCTTTTAACCCCGAAACGTCTCCTAGTGGCAGAGCAGTGGCAGGGACGACTCACTGCCACCCCCCGCAACTAAAAACCCTCTTCAGTGAACACTTAACTAACCCCTAACTTGTTCTCCCCACCCCGTTAAAAAAAAAAAAAACTGCACTTACACTGGTTCTTACACCTCTACTCTGTATACTTTGCTTCTCTAGAACTAGCACTACTTGTATTGATCTCCACTTGATATATTGCTTTACTTTTATTGCCACATTTGTAAGCAGGCTTGGGGAGTAGTAGGGTACATTTAATGGTGTTACGTAATAAGGATACAAAAAACTGGTAACTGTAATCCATTACAGTTACGTCAAAAAAAAGGTAATCAGATTACAAGTACATTTAGTAAAAAATGGGAATACTAGAAGGATTACAATTTTTCCTTTCAAACCAAAGAAATTAATCTCTTGACATAACACAGTATAGACAGCTGCTTGATTATAGTTCTGGTTCTCTCTTGCCAGTCGTGGCTCACATGAGCAACTTCCTGATGCATGCACAAATAAATTTTGCACAAAGTTAATTTGGTAGAAATTAACACAAATTGTTCTCTGAAATGCTTTTGCAGGGTGACAATATGCCCTCTTTTTCGATTTAATTTCATTATGATGTGTTTATGGTCTAATACTGCATACGTATGTGTATGCATTTTTGCATTGCTTTAACCCCTCTCTAATTCCCGCATTCTCGCACACCAATTGGGCGATTATAAAAGACTTGCAGCAACTACTGGCCAAAATCCTGCCTCTCAACCATTAGCCTACTCTCAGCGAACACACGAATCTGAAGCGCTGTTGTGTACAGCATCAAAAAGCAGCAAATGACAGCTGTGCTGAGTCGAAACAATGCTCATGGCCGTGTAAGGTCATTTTTTATTTCATGTTATCACATTGCTTCGTATTACATGACCATTTAAATATGTAAATGATGGCAGAAAGTTACACTCAGGGCATCTGATATTTTATTTTATTCCATGGACATTCAAAAGAATGTAGGGCAGAGTGAAAGCAATGTTATTTCTATGTATTTATGTGATGCTAATAGTGTGCCTTTTTCAGTGTATTAAAGTCTGCATTCATAGTAACACTGTTTTGAACACTATTAAGAAAATCACCTCTGGTCTTTATTGCCAGAAAGCTCTATTTTGGTTTCATCTGACCATAGAACCCGATCCCATATGAAGTTATATAAAAATTAAATAAATGTAAAAACTAACACTGAAAAGAATTTTACAATTTAACCATTTATTAATAGTTAAAATTTTACCACTTAAAAATTAAATATCAAATCAGTTCTTTCCAGTCATTGTGCAACTATAATATTTTAAAAAATATAATAAAATATATCTGGTATCTTAGAAAAGCGTATTGTGACATAATTTATCACATTATCCATATTATATCTTGAGATCACCCAGCTCTAATTACAGCTAATGTCACAAATGAGTTGCCTTCATTATATAATAAAAAAAACAACAACCTACTACTACTACTACTACTACTACTACTAATAATAATCAAATGAATGAATGAATGAAAAACACACAAAGTGAAATTCTTTTCTTCACATATCTTATCTAACCCCCCTGAGCGCCCCCCATCCGTCTGGAGAGAAGTGGGTTAAGATCCTCACTCGGGGTTCTGACAGTGGCAGTTTGGTGATCTTGGAGCTTGATCCACCCCTGCATTAAAAATATTCAGCTTAGCTGAGGCTCAAATCCAAACAGTGTTAGAGCAACGGTGCTCTATACAACACCTCAGCACTGAAATCCCTATCTAGCAGGGCTGGGCAACATGCCATTATACCTGATCCTTCTTGATCACTAGATCTGTAATTACTTAATGCCGTGTACTTAGTGTGGTTTTGTGCTTTTGGGAGCTCTAAACAGAATCCTGTACTAACCCAGCGTTCACCTTCTTCTAACATGCCGAAAGCACTTGCTAGCGATGTGTTAACTTCAATTATATGCATACAGTATAATAAAGCAAACAGAGTTGTAGGCACAATCATGAACCACATACAAGAATGAAGGCTGCACACTAAGAAGACCATCATCATCATCATACACAACATAAGCAGCTCTGTTTGCAGTGATCCATTTCATGATTCCTGCACACTGGAATCAAATACTGTTATGGATGTATAATTTCACCCTTGATTCATGATGACGGATGTCTAGGCGAGCTTTTTAATAAAAATAATGGCCTGTATAAATGAACGAATAGCTCCTTTCTCAGTGTGTGATCAATAGTCTCCTACCCTCCATGTTAAATCCACTGACTTAGGGCAGTGTGTGTGTGTGTGTGTGTGTTCAAACTGATCAATAACAGCACAGTGTGAGAATTCTCAGTGTTGTGTGAGGAAGGGGCACGGTACTGAAGTAGGCTGCAACACAGAACACATTATAAAAGTGTTGTTTTTTTCCCTTATTAAAAGAAGAATAACGTAGCCAGACATGGTAAGTCTGTAGCTCATGATAAAACCAACTACAACATTCCTGGTTATAATTCTCCTGATAGATTTCACTACCTACAGTATCTAATTCTGCTCATGAACGTGAGCTTTGAACTCTTTATTACTGCTTGGCTTGATACGGCATGGAGTGTTATTGCTTTTGCAAAGAGACTCGTCTCTAGGTAATGCTTGTGGCAGCACCTCATATTTATTCTGAACAGAGTGATACATACTGTACACTGTCTCCATATACAGTCATAACCTGTTTGATACACAAGTTTACATACACCTTGCAGAATGGTAAATGTTAATCATTTTTTAAAGAGAGATTATAAAAATTGCTTTAAAGAAAATAAATACATTTAGTACTGCCCTGAGTAAGCTATTTCACATCAAATTTACACAAATGAACCAGTTCAAAAGTTTACATACCCCTGATTCTTAATACTGTGTGTTGTTAGCTGGATGATCAACGACTGCTTTTATGTTTTGTGAGAGTTGTTCATGTGTCCTTCGTTTGTCCTGAGCAGTTAAACCGCCCACTGTTCTTCAGAAAAATCCTCCAGGTCCTGCACATTCTTTGCGTTTCCAGCATCTTCTGCATATAGCGGCTATATGATTTTGACATCCATATTTTCACACCGAGGACAACTGAGGGACTCGTACACAACTATTACAAAACAGTCACTGATTCTCAAGAAAGAAACATTATACATAAAACTTGTGATGAAAACATGATGATGATGTAAATTGTTATTATTTTGTCTTCTGGGAAACATGTAAATATCTTGTTCAAAAGTTTACATCCCCCTGGCTCTTAACGTAGTGTGTTGCCTTCTTGAGCATCGGTGAATGTTTGCAACTTTTATAATAGTTAAGAATATAAATGTAGGCGTCCCTCAATTGTCCTTAGTGTGAAACAATGGATTTCAACATCATATAGTCACTGCTGGGATCAAATATGCAGAAGAAGCTGTAAAAGTAAAGAATGTGCAGGACCTGGAGGATTTCTCTGAAGAACAGTGGGCAGTTTAACTGCTCAGGACAAACAAGGGACTCGTGAACAACCATCACCAAACAAAACACAGTCACTGATCATCCAGGTAACAACACATCTGTTATGTGAAATAGTTTATTCAGGGCAGTACTAAGTAAAAAAACCAAAATCCAATTATGATCCCTCATTCTTTAATGCTTGTTAATGCTAGAAAAAAAGAAAAGAAAAGAAAAGAAAATAACGTTCTACAAATTTCCACCTAGTCACTCTGAAGGCATCTGTTCCATCAGTTTAGTTTGTATTATTATTATTATTATTATTATTATTTTAATCTCAATTTCTCCCAATTTGGTCATTTGCTAATTCCGATCCGGGTAGCTCTCTGAATCACATGACCGCTGCTATCTATGGAGGGTGTATCTAGCACATACTAATTGCCCTCTTCTGTAAACATTAACTCAAAGATGCCCACGATTGTCTCACTTTGATTATATCAGATGTCTTTGGAGCAAAACTAATACAATAAACATGTTTCTATTCCTACTTGCTTAATGATATTTATATCAGATATAGAATATATCCACTATAGTGCAAAGACCATAAACGCTAAACAAAATAAAAAATAAAATAAAATGAACAATAAACAGAGTTTAGTACCTTTTAACTACCATAATGCTCCACTCAGGTAGTACTTGTTAGAGTTTTTTTTTGGGGAGAGTTGGTCTAACTGTGCCTCGCGGCCATGTTCCATCTTCATTTCTCTGTTCTATAACTACAACCTGTCCTTGGAAGAAACCGGCAGCCTCAATGCTGCTACCAGGCTGGCCCAGACACTCAAATGCATTATGCATGTACTTTCTCCACAACCTGGTCTCCTTCCCATCAGGAATATTGAAGATTATGTGCATTTCCTTTTCAATACAGGCTACTGTGTCTGTTTTGCTGAAGTGATGACTTATACTTTGGTCCATATTGCTGAATTCACATAATCTCAGTTCAGTGAGATAGACCTCCGCTTTACAGTGCTTCACAAAAACGCCTTGCTCAACCACTTTCTGTGCAATAGGCTTCTGGTGCTCGGTCAGTCCATACCAGCTGATTAGTTTACCCCATGCCTCTTTAGGCAGAAGGATGTAGTGCAGCTCTTCAATTAGATTCTCCTTCATACAGAGTGAATCTGTTAGGAGGCCTGAATTGTCCACTGGTCCAGGGTAAAACGTCTCGTGTCCCTTGCAAATCCAGTCCCAGATCTCAAATCCCACATATTTCTTCCACTTCGTGAACCAACCACTGTCTACTAGGTACCATGTGTCACCTTTCTGTAACTTAGTTTTCAACAGCGTTTTTATCTCTTCTTTTTGATAATCCAGGTTTACTGTGGGATACAAACGCAGGCTGTAAAAATCACGACACTGCAAAATCTAAATTTAACTACAAGCCAATAGCTAAAGAACAATTGCACAGATAAAATTGCTCTTTCAAAGCACAATAAAATATACTGCATAGTTACTCACTCAGCCCAGACATCATCTCAGTGGTATTGCTGACAGATTGCTGAAGGTGAAGCAACTCTCTCATCACATCCTCGACACTCAATCTGCTGTTAATTTGAATTTGATCCCAGTTCATGATGGACATAGGGGTGGATAATGTTAAGTAAGCCTACAGTAAATCAAAAAAGAAATGAAGAGAAATTCTTACACACACACACACACACACACACACACACACACACACAGAGTGCTGCATGTTTTCTGAGTAGACAAGGGCGCTCACCTGGAGGAAGTGGAGGTGGTCTTCACAGTGTAAGAGTTTCTCCAGCTCAGTGTCACTTCTTTTCAACGCAGCAATTTCCTGTTCTAGTGCTTTAACAAACCCTCCGGCTTGCCTTTCTATGCCTTTCTGTTTCTCCTCAAACACCATAAGCAGATCAGCCTGCATTCTCTCAACGGAGCTCAGGAGAGACCTGAAGATTTCGCCGCTGTCATCTTTTTCCTTATCTATATTTTTCTAACATATTTTTGCATAATTCTCATCATCAGCATCATCATCACGTCCTCCTGCTATATTGTATTAGTAGGAAATCTGGTGTGTTCAGTAGTTTGTTTTTAGTTAAGACTCACTTTTTTCAGGGCTACAGAATGCTTTATTTCTTCAATCTTTTTCAGTCTGTCCTGGATCATCTTCTGAACATCTGCCTGAGTTTTCTGTATCTTAGTCTGTGGATGGAAGAAAACACTTATGTGACAAATAATTGATAGAATTAAAAATACTATGTTCAATGTTATTTGAATACCCTGCAGTTGGCAATGGAGTTTTACACCCTATTGCAGCACAGAGTATTCCAAATCCTTGATTAATATCGTCCTGATATTAACCAACCACTTCAACTGTTCTATATACACTCATTGTCCACTTTATTAGGAACACCTGTACATTCATACACTTATCTAATCAGTCAATGTGGCAGCAGCACCATGCATAAAATCATGCAAATACAGGTCAAGAGCTTTAGTTAATGTTCACATCAACCACCAGAATGCGGAAAAAGTGTGATTTCTATGACTGCGGCATGGATGTTGGTACCAGATGGGCTGGTTTGAGTATTTCAGAAACTGCTGATCTCCTCGGAATTTCACACACAACAGTCTGTAGAGTTTACACAGCATGGTGCGAAAAACAAAAATCACCCTGTGAGCGGAGTCTGCAGGCTGAAACACATTGTTGATGAGAGATCAGAGGAGAATGACCAGACTCATCTGAGCTAACAGGAACTCATATAATCATTCTTTATAACCGTGGTAATCACAAAAGCATCTCAGAACTCAAAATACCTCGAGACCACATCAGGTTCCACTCCTGTCAGCCAAGAACAACAATCTGAGGCTGTCATGGACACCGACTCAGCCAAACTTGTTGAAGACTGGAAAAAGACCAGGTGATATTTTTTTTCTCCTAATTTTCAACTGCCCAGTTTTTGTGAGTCTGTGTCCAGTGTAGACTCAGATTCCTGTTCTTGGCTGACAGGACTAGAACTCGATATAGTCTTCTGCCGTTGTAGTCCATCCACCTCAAGGTTCGATGTTTTGTACATACTGAGATGCTTTTCTGCTCTTCACAGTTGTAAAGAGTTTCTATATCCTTTCTGGCAGCTCAAAGCAATCTAGCCATTTTCACCTGACCTCTCTTATTAACAATGCGCTTCCACTCACATAATGTTTTTTTATTTTTCTCACCATTCTGTGTAAAATCTACATGATTGCTGTGTGTGAAAATACCAGGAGATCAACAGTTTCTGAAATACTCAAACCAGCCCTTCTGGTACCAACATCCATGCCATGATCGAAGTCACAGAGATCACACTTTTCCTTCATTCTGATGTTTCATGTGAACATTAACTGAAGCTCTTGACCTGTATCTGCAGGAGTGTTTGCATTACGCTGCTGCTACTTGATTGGCCGATGAGATAACTGCATGAATGTGCAGGTGTACTGGTGTTCCTAATAAAGTGGACAGTGAGTGTATATACACAGTATTTTACATTCTATATATATTTTAAAGGTTACTATTTGCGGATGATGTACTGTATACATGTATGCATTATTATGATGCTGTTTACACTCAATGGCCACTTTAATAGGAACACCTGTACACCTGCTCATTCATGCAGTTATTATCCAATCATGTTGACAATAGATTACTGGTGTGTCTCACCTTCTTTTCTGCACTCTCCTCCGCTATAGGAACAGTGTTGTGGCTCTTATGCTCTCCCTCAGTGCAGAACAGACACACACACTTTTGATCATTCCTACAGAACAACTCCATAGGTCTCTGATGCCTCTGGCATATACGGTCCACCAGGTTCTTCACAGCATCAATTAATCTGTGTTGCTTAAGTTTCGCTGCGATTTTATGATGCTCCAAATGTGTATCACAGAATGACATACCACAATCCAGACAGGACCTTAGGGCCTCCTGTGTAGGGTCAGTACAAACATCACATGGCACATGTCCCTGTGCAGCATGAAGCTTCTTTGTGTGAACACTGGACCCCACCTTCACTGACTCTTTGAATTGAGCAGCCAGGTCAGATATGAACATATTAACACAAAGTTCTGGCCTTTCACTGAATTCTTTCTTTCAGAATGGACAATTGTACTTTTGACAATTGTCCCAGTATTTGTTGACACATACCATGCAATGGTTGTGTCCACATTGGGTAGAGACAGGCTTAGTGAATATTTCCAGACAGATCGAGCACTGCAACTGCTCTTCAGACAGAAAAGTGTTAGAGGCAGCCATTTTCTAACAGAGGAGAAAACTTATGAGTATGCTGTACAAAATAAAACTCTCTCATTTAGCCACTGACACATTCATACTAAGTAAAAACATTTATGTTTTCATTTTGTAATAATTTATGATTTCTAAACATACTATGTACAATGGATATAAAAAGTCTACTCACCCATAAATCATGTCAGAGTGTTTTCCACCCTCAATAGCTGCGTTTACATCGACAACAATAATCCACTCTTAACCCGATTGAGACCATACTTTGATTAAGAAACTACCATGTAAACAGCAATTTTTACTTACCTTAATCTAATTAAGGTCATACTCAAATTAAGCTCTAATCGAATTGAGACAGGTGGAGTACTCCTGTTTTAGTCGCATTATGGACGTGTATTACAGACATGTAAACACCTTAATCACATTATGAACGTTGTGTGAGTTTTCACCGCATTTTGCGACAGGACACGATCGGACACGGCAGTTTTCAACATTTTACGGCGAACAAGAGAGTTTGGCTGCGTCCCAAACCGCATACTTGCCTACTATAGGCCTGTAGTGGGGAAAAATACATGTATCTTGGTTACTATATAGACGGTAAGTACGCGGTTTGAGACGTAGCCCACGGCTGCAAGCAGTTGTCTATTAGCACGTATAGCCATCCATCCATCCATGGATGACGTATAGCATGACAAATAATTAACTGCACTTAAAGCGTTCGTAAAAAATTAAATAAAAACACCCAAAACTGTATACGGTACCATAACGAAGATGAACTGTATGTTGATACGTGAAATTCTATTCTATGACGTAATGACGCGGGCTGTTAATCTTATTATGTTCTATAACATGTAAAACGGGAACATGACAGGAGTATACCAAAAGTGACTCATGTAAACACCTTAATCACATTATCTTACCCAGAGTAAGGTCAATAATTAGATTACTGCTGTCCATGTAAACGTAGTCATTGTGAAATATTACAAATTTATTAAATTCAAGTGAAAAACAAGCAGAAACTTTTAAAGGAAAAAAAACGCACAACCTTCCAATAACCTGGTTGCACAGCCCTAAACTAATACTCTGTTGAAGCATGTTTTGATTTTCTTACACCACTCAGTCTTTGTGAGTAAGAGTCTATCAGCATGGCACATCTTGACTTGGCAATATTTTCCCCACTCTTTCTTGCAAAAACATTCTAGATCAATCAAATTTTGAGGTAATCTCTTGTGCACATCCCACTTCAGGTCACCCCACAGATTTTTAGATTCAGGTCTGGGCTCTGGCTAGGCCATTTAAAAACATTCATCATCTTGTGGTTAAGACATTCCTTTGTTGATTGGGATGTACGTTTTGAGTCATTTTCATATAGGAAGGTGAAATTCCTTTTCATATTCAGCTTACTAGCAGACACCTGAAGGTTTTGCACCAAAATCGAATGGTATTTGTAGCTATTCATGATTCCCTCCAGCTTGATAAAAGCCCCAGTTCTGATTGAAGAAAAGCAGCCCTAAAGCATGATGCTGCCACTACCATTCTTCACCGTGGGTATGGTGTTCTTTTGGTGATGTGCTTATTATTTTTGCACCAAACATAGCTTTTGGAATTACTCTCATCAGACCATAACACATTTTGCCACATGGTATGGGGTGATTTAGATGAGCTTAGATGTTTTTTTGTGAGAAAGGGTTTCCGTCTAGCCACCCTACCCCATAGCCCAGACATGTGAAGAATATGAGAGATTGTCCTCACGTGCATCGTGTAATCAATAGTTGTCCAATATTCCTGCAGCTCTTGCTGTAGGTCTCTTGACAGCCTCCCTGGTACGCTTTTGTCTTGTCCTTTTATACATTTTGGAAGGACATCTTGTTCTTGGTGATGTCACTGTGGTGCTCTATTTTCTCCACTTGTTGATGATAGCCTTTACGGTGTTCCATGGTACATCTAATGTTTTGGAAATTCTTTTATACTCCTCTCCCCATCGATTCCTTTCAACAAGTGAGATAACATGCATGCTTTGTAAGCTATTTGACCATGGCTTCAGCAGTCAGAGGAAACCAAGAAGATGTGAAGAAAATCCTACATAAACATGGTCTTTATTTGGGGTTACACAGAATAATTTCATTGATGACAGCTATATGATAATTACTTTTGAACATGAGATTGAATTCTGAACAGTCACATCTCCAATTATAAAAGGGTGTGCACACTTATGCAACCAGGTTATTGTAACTACCCCCCCCCCCCATTTTTCATTAAAGTGTTTGATTGTTTTCACTTAATTTTTATATGTTGTAATTTCATATTCAGGGTGGAAAAAGTTATGAAATTATTTATCTTGGTTGCATTTTTTTCTTCCATCACAAAAACCTGCCTTTTTAACAGGGGTGTGTAGACTTTTTATATCCACTGTATCCCATATAACACTTAACACCTGTCTTTGTCTTAGGTATCATGGTTAAGATTAAACTATGGCAACAAAAAAAAAAAGCAGAAAAAGCTTATGTTAATGTTCTCTAATTTCTTCTGCCTCCATATGTTTTTCTGTTCAGTTAATGCCTCACATTCTCTTTGAATTACAAGAACAATTGAGATTACAGAGCTTCACATGGTTTTTCGTGTATGTAGCAGGTTTTTTTTCCCCATGTCTCTAGATGGCACAATCAAGCTCCGCCAAATACTCACCTGCTCACATCCGTTCCTGAGTTGAAGTGAGATTATAACAGGGAAAACATTCAAATATATTGGACACTACAACACCCAGCGTGGTGTACACCTGTGATACAGTTCTCTTCTTCAGTGTGGCGGTAACTCAGCAAAACTTAATCCGCAGCGCCCTCTGGTGTACTGATAGGAAGTTCGGATCATTTTACTGACTGGGATCTTTGAATCTCGTTTAGCAAAATGAATGAATCTTTTTTTTTCGAGTCATTTCGTTCATTTGAGCAATGATTAATTAATAGCTTAGCATTAGGTCTTCAAGCTATGCAGTCTAAGCCAATCCGAGACGTTCTTTCTTTTGTCACGGCACATTTTGTCACGTCTGTTCCCCGGAAACAGAAATTATTAGTTCACGTTTCGACTCTTCGTGTTCGAGTCATTCATTCATCCCGTTTCCGGTATTGCATGGTGCATTGTTTATGCGGCAGTCACCCGAAGACTCGAGACGTGAACTAATCATTTCTGTTTCCTCTACAGAATCTATGGCGCTGTTGTTGCGCATGCGCGGTCAGAAATGAACGAATCACCCTCTGAGACATCTCGTTGTTCCTGAGTCACATTAAAGATTCGTTCATGACCGACACATGACTGTTCTGGTGGACCGACAGGGGTAGTAATACAGCAACCTGGCAACCACAAAATGTTTCCTTATTAACATTAGCTTTTGGCATCCTTTGGTTATTTTCCGAGAACCATTTAATAACGCTGAATTTCAGATAATAATAATTTGAGCCCTGTTCCCGAAACGTTTGGGACTTTTAAAATATTCTGAAACATAAAACGCTCTCCTTTGGATATGCTAAAACAACTGGCAAGGAACGTTAGCCAAAGGTCGCTCCGGGAACGTTCCTGTAACATTCTGTACCGGAAGTTTATTTATTTTTTAATGCAAACTAACATTGCAGTCGATTTAGACAAACATCAGATACAATAGATAGGCCACTGTTTAAAAAACGAATAATAATACTACAGTTAAATCAATATGAAATAAGATAATTCTCTATGCATTCATGAAGGAAATAATGGATGTAATAAATCAAATTTACAGGTAGCAGTGTTCTAGATAGTTTGATATAGTTAGACAGTTAGTGGCAATAGTTTACCCTTTAGTAAATTATTAATAAATCAATTTATACCACAGCGCTGTTTAATTCTCTATTCTGATTGGCTGACAGACGTTCTGAAGTGTGCAATAATTTTTTTAAGTAAATGCACAGCTAAAGTAGTTCCAGTCAGATCTTGACTGCATTATAGTTCTATATCACTTTGCCGAATTAACTGAACGGAAAAATTAGCCAACTGTCCACCACAGTTGGCTAGCACACTTGCCTCACACCTCCAAGGTTGAGGGTTCGATTCCCACTGTGGCCCTGTGTGTGCGGAGTTTGCATGTTCTCCCCGTGCTGCGGGGGTTTCCTCCGGTTACTCCGGCTTCCTCCCCCAGTCCAAAGACATGCATGGTAGGCTGATTGGCATGTCCAAAAGTGTCCATAGTGTGTGAATGCGTGTGCCCTGTGATGGATTGGCACCCTGTCCAGGGTGTACCCTGCCTTGTACCCGATGCTCCCTGGGATAGGCTCCAGGTCTCCCCGTGACCCTGAAGGAAGAATAAGTGATATAGAAGATGGATGGATAATTGACAAGGGGCTGTTGAATTATTAGAATAATAACGTGGTAATGTGGCCACTAGGCGAAGCGGAGGCTTGAGCCATTGCAGTTATTAGAGAGAGAGAGAGAGAGAGAGCATGTGTGATTGCAGTAATGAGACACAAAAGCCAGTGATCAAGTATCAATATTTATTTATTTATTCGCTGTATTTTCTGCAGAAATAACCCCCCTAAAAACCTGGTGAATAAGTAGGCCTATCGATATTTATTTACTTAATTCTTTTAGAATTATGCCAGAAAGTTCTACCTACAGGCCATAACACGTTTTGCCACATGATTTAGGCTGATTTCGTGGGGCTTGGACTTTTTCTTTGTTAGAAAGGGGTTCTCTCTAGTCACCCTACCCCATGTAGGGTAAAGACATTTGAGGAATAGATAAAGAATGGATAAAGATCTGACCTGATTTATTTGGTTAATTTTTTTTTTTTACAACAGAAAAACCTGCAATTTTAACAGGGGTGTGTAGACTTTTCATATCCATTGTATATTGTAACAGTATATACCTACACTGTGATTTTATTCTTATACTCATTACTTTATTCATATTATTTGAAAAAAAGAGTGACATTAAAATACTGTTTAAGTGTTCTTTGCCTTTAAGGAGAACACTGTCTATGATTGAAGGGTCAGTGTGTGTATGCATGAGTCAGGCTCTCCAACTCTGCGTGTGTGAGTGTACTGGCAGCAGTAGGCTGCTATCCCAGACAAAGTGTGCCACAGGCTCCTCTCTTCTCTCTCTCACTTTCTGTTCTTCTTTCCCTCACTCCTTCTCTCTCCTCCTACTGTCTGCTTAAGGAATCGTTCAGGCTGCTCTGTATCCAGACGCATAGTGTCCTCGCTTCTGGGGTGTGTTTGACTAGTGTGAGGTGGTGGATGTGGACAGGGCTAGTGCTGCTGCCTCCTCATGCTGCGTGTGTTTATCCTTTGTGCCCAGAATGTGCTGACGCACGATGAGGACATCACAGATGCCTACTGCTGTGTCACATATGAAGGTAAGGATGAGGGTCGAGGAATAATGGGCTACAGTATTGACTTGGAAGTCGACTTGTGAATAAGCTGACGAATATCTGGCAGCACCAGTTTCTAGCATTTTACTTTATTCATTCTGTCCTCCTGTGGGTCTGTGACTTCCCCTGTCTCTGTGTTACCTATGTTCATGTGTCGACACTTCAGCAGCTGAGGTTATTATTGGAAAAAGAGACACTCTCTCTTTTTCTATCTGCCTCGGGGATATGCAGGGGAGTCCTGTTACATTGTAGCTGTGCGCATGTGTCTGTTTACTTCAGCATGGCACTGTGTTTATAAGGAGTGCCCTGTCATCAGAGTTTGGGGCTAGTCACTCCTCTCTGGGTGCTTTGTCAGTATGAGGATTTACTCCTGCGTGCTAGAGAATTGTCAGACAACAATGACCCTGTTTGTTTAACATCAGTCTTACTTTCACATTTTCAATTCTCTAGATGTTGATTTGCTAATGTTAAGGAATCTGCAGGTAAAATATGTGTAGCCTTAGCAGTACAATGAGACAAAAGTATTATACCAATTATTACCCTCTCTTTACCATTCCTATAGCATTCATTCATCAGATAGAAGACCCTTATCTTGAAACAAGTATAATATAGCATTTATTTTCATCTCAGCTGATTAGCTGGTATGACACCCATGTGCATCCTCAAGCATAATCCATCCCCCACACTTGGTAATGAAAGCAGATAATGTTCTTAAAAGAGCATTGACAAGATTACTTTGTTTTTAATTTGTCCCCCTTTCCTCCTCACAGTAGCTGAATCCTGACCTCTCTCTGTATTTGAGTCTGTTTTTGACTATAAGGTTAATTTAATTAGTAGGGGACATATAATACATTGTATGCTGATGGAATCATGACTGCCTCTCAGTTGGCTAACAGCAGCCAGAATCAGTAAATGGAGCATTGGGAAATGCTGATTCATGCCTTTTAAAAGATAAGAATGAGAGAGGATTTTTATTTGAGTATTAAAGTAGATGAAACAAAAAACCAACTCATTCTATGTGCAGTTAGAACTAAAATGTTCAATGGTTGATTTGATTAGAGTTTTAAACAACATATAATAAGTATTTTATTAAAAAAGATAACTTTAAGTAATTACTTTATGGGATGGTTAATTCTATTCATGGCCAAAGATTTGCTTACTTATCCATACAGTAAAGGCTTACAGAATGTAGACACACACTTCTGCAAAATAAAGAAAAATGGGCAAAGCCCAAAATGGCAAATATTAAGTTTTTAATGGTCTAAACAGCAAAACAACAAATGGTCAGAAAACTTCTGAAAACAAATGCACTCCTGAGACCTCATGTGTTATCATTTGCTTGTTAACGTTGCTACAGTGAACTGTTGGGGGAAAAGCTAGAAACAGGAAAATTCACTGATATATTCTTATTGTACACAAAGGTAAAATCATGATAATTATTAAAATGTTTGATGTAAAATTCTAACTAATACATGTCTGGGTGTACAAATTATTTAAAAAAAAATCTTCAGGGATGTTTCTTTTTTAAAAAGATTAGTCATAAGAAGACTATATTGTGAATTTTCCTGTTTCTAGCTTTTCCACCAAACAGTTCACTGTAGCAAAAGTAAACAAGCAACTGATAGCACAGGAGGTCTCAGGAGTGCATTTGTTTAATTATTCCTAATTTCTTGACCAGGAATTTGTTGTTAAAGTACACCTATTAGGGGTTTTCAAACATTACCTTTCATGTAGTGTGTTAGAGCTGTTTGTGAAAGTACAAACGTCTGCAAAGTTTAAAAATGAAAGCACACGACAAATGGGGTTATTGACTCCCAAAAGAAGGAACCGATTCTGAACAGGTGAAACGAGTCGTTATTAATTCCAGATTTACTTCCTGTACTGAACTAAGTAGGTTTGTAACAAAAAGCCCCGCCTCTGGTCTTAATCGGCTGCTCGCGAACAGACAGAACTGAAATTCTTTATGGTAGTGGGCGTTTCCTTTTCGACACATGCTGACATCGGTAGACCAATCACAACAGACTGGGACATCTGACCAATTAGAGCAGAGTATGCTCTCTGAAAGGAAGAGTTTAGAATGAATCCTTTAGAATGGATAATTTAACGAGTCGTTTGTGACACTGAGGGAAAAAGTTAATGATGCAGTTTAAATTATGAGCACATTAAAGTGTTTTTGATCTTGGATGCATGCAGATTTATTGTATGAGACCTTTAAAACAAAATTAGGTACGTTTCAGAACCATAATAGGTGTGCTTTAAGACCATTTTTTCCATTTTGATGATTTTTCACTTCTTTTTTTTTTTTTTTTTTTTTTTTTAAATTTCAGTTCTTTTTCAGTTAAATTTCAGTCCTGCCATTTTCATCTCATAGTTATATATTAATAGAAACTAATGATTACAGATTCTATTTTATTATTATTACATAAAATGTGGCATATAGGTAATTCCAAGTAAAGAATCTGCCTAATTTATGAATGTGTATTCATGAAAAAAGAACCATGACTACATGAACATGAAGTTCTAATAGAACAATTAGGTGATAAACACTGTGTACAGTTTGAGTGCTTTTCCTTTGCAGCACCAGGTGGTGCTCCTTATCTGAACAAATCCATCCTCCCATGAAGGACCTGGCACACAATAAACACATACAGGATGTACAGTTGTCATTTAATTCTCAAGCCATTCTCAAATACTGACAGACATCAATTTAATCATCATCATCATCATCATCATCATCATCAACAACATCATCATCATCATTATCATCATCAACATCATAGATAATAAGATCAAAATTAAATGTTTTATTAATCAGTAGAGAAAGTCTTTAAGAATCTGAAATGATAAACTGTGAGACATTTACTCATGTCATGTTCACTTATTTTGTGAACTTATTTTTATTATTGCTATTATTAAGTGGTCCATGTGGTTCTTGCATGCAAACTCTACCATCCAGAAAAAAAAAACAGGGAGGGGGGAAAGAGAGAGAGAGACAGGACAAAGCAGCAGGAAATGTTAAGATTTCCTTTCAACACATGGGCTGGGTTACTGGAGTGGGGCGTTTGGTCCGAAGTAAGTTATTTGTGTATGTCTTAGCAAGTTCCCACTGACTTTTTCATCGTGTCAGAGGAGTTAGTACAAGAGCACCGGGAAGTATTCTCAAACTACTTCAAGTTGTGCATGTAGAGGATTTACATTCTTGACCTCCACTGTGAGAAGAAGTGACTGTGTACATATCTACACACTTGCTGCATGTGGATGATTACTGTGATGTGTGGAGTATCAGCCGGTCTGTTGGAAAGTTGAGTTGTACAGTTATTGTGGCAGCATGTTGAGGTGTGTGCTCCAGAGAGCGACTCACCTGAAGAATGTGGAGAAAGGAGAGCGGCAAAGTGACCCATTAGCCAGCATCATATTTAGAGGTAAGATGTGAGAAATGGACCTTGGTGGAAAAAAGTACTAATATTTTAATTTACAGGCAGCATGGTGGCATGGTGGGTAGCGTTTCCATGTGCAGGTCAGATGAGGGGTTCTCACTGTGTCTGAGTGTTTTCTCTGGTTTCCACACCTCCAGAAAAACATTCTGGTAGATGGATTTGCTACTCTAAATGGCCCCTGTAATGGACTGGCTTCTTATCCAGGGTGTATCCCTGTCTTATCCCTAGTGTTCCTAGGATAGGCTCTGGCTCCACCACAAGCCTGACTGAAATAAAGTGGTTACTGAAGCTGAATGAATGAATGAATAATTAATTCATCTGAGGTTCAGGGAAAAGACACCCATTCCAATTTATGTTGAAATTGCTGCATGTTGCAGTCTAATAACTGATTTTGTAATATCGGTTATGACTCACACAAAAGAGTCATGCCTACAAACAATCCATGTCAGTATGTTTTGGATGTTCAGTAGCAGCTCAGTATGGACAAGCAGAATTGGGGTGTCAGGAGGAGTAGAACTGGCAACTTGCCTCTTCTTATGCCATACAAATCAATGAGGTGTGTTGCTATAACACAATACAGATCAACAGCAGAGTGTCTCTTGGCCCAATTCCAGTGGAATGAATGAGTAACATGGGCTCTAGCTAGCCACTTTTATTTTGCACTATAAGATGATTGGTAGTTCCTGTCATTGTATTCTATTTCCTGTTCCTACATGTGTGCATGAGAGTGTAGGACAGGGTGTTTTCATACTCAGAATTCAAATCGCAGTTCTCTCTTTGCAGTTATGGGATGTCCTATATGCAGATTCACTTTTGAACTTGGTTCTTTGTCATTGTAGCCTGCATTGTGGGTGTAGGGGTTTATCGAGATATGAAGGTTGTAGGGTACATAGAGTTCACTGCCCCCTCTGTTGACCCGTATCACTGGACCGCTTGACTCTCAATTGTGTAATTTGGATTTTGTTCATGCTATTTGGAAATCAGCCTCATAACATTAACTTTGACCCATTGGTTAGAACAGACAACAGTTTGTTCTGGCATTTGTGTTTTAGTAACAGTTTTTAATGATTATAATTACAGTACATGTATGTGTTGCATGCTGGGAAAACCTGCTTGATGTTGCTGTGGCTGGATTCTGGAAAAGAAAAAAAATCTGTTTTTCTGCCATTAATGTACTTTGACTTTTCTACTTTCAGAAATGACCAAAATTATGTGGAAATGTTTTCATTTAGGCTATTTTCTAACCTTGCAATGCCTCTGCGAGTAAAGCTCATGCTGGGTAGTTAAGGAGATGGTTAATCACTTCATCTTAATATGATTAAAACACTAAGCTAGGTGTGATTGTCTCACACAATGAATATCAGGCTATAAGTGATAACTCATAACTTGTAAACTTATAATTCTAGTTATGTTGTTTTTCCATGAGTACATTGGGTTATAAATGTAAAGGTAGGTGGGGCTTCTTTGGCACTAGCACAGAAATCACCTAAATTGTTCCCTTAAAAGGGTTTACCTTATATGTATTCCAGTTCAGAATATGACTATATATGTACTAGAAAATATGAAGGCTTTTCCCAGGTGCCACACATATGATGGTGTTTGAAAGTTTGTAAAGCCTTTAGAATGTCCAATATATTTGCATACATATGACCTAAAGCATCATCAGATTTTCACACATGTCCTATATACAAGTAGACAAAGAGAACCCAATTAAATAAATGAGAAAAAACATTATACTTAGTCAATGGTTTATTGAGTGAAATGATCCAATATTACATATCTGTGAGTGGAAAAGTATGTGAATCTCTAGGATTAGCAGTTTAATTTGAAGGTGAAATTAGAGTCAAATGTTTTCAATCAATGGGATACCAACACATGTTTGTGGAAATGTATCATGGCATGAACAAAGTAGATTTCTGAGGACTTCAGAAAAAGAGTTGTTGATGCTCATCAGGCTGGAAAAGGTTATACAACCATCTCAAAATAGTTTGGACTCCACCAATCCACAGTCAGATAGACTGTATAAAAATGGAAATTCAAAACCATAGTTACCCTCCCCAGGAGTAGCCGGCCAACAAAGATAACTCCAAGAGCAAGACGTGTAATAGTCTTTGAGACCACAAAAGAGCCCAGGGTAACTTCTAAGCAACTAAAGGCCTGTCTCACATTGGCTAATGTTAAGGTTCATGAGTCTAACATCAGTAGAACACTGAACAACCATCGTGTGCATGGCAGGGTTGCAAGGAGAAAACCACTGCTCTCCAAAAAGAACATTGCTGCCCTTCTGCAGTTTGCTAATGATTGCATGGACAATCCATGGACATATGAGACCAAAATAGAACTTTTTGGTTTAATAAATGAGAACAGTTATGTTTGGAGAAAGGAAAACACTGCATTCCAGCATATGAACCTTATCTGTGAAACATGGTGGTGGTAGTATCATGATTAAGGCCTGTTTTGCTGCATCTGGGCCAGGACTAGCAATCATTGATAGAATGAATTCCGAATTATTACAGAAAATTCTAAAGGAAAATGTCAAGGTATCTGCCCATGAACTGAATCTCAAAAAGTGGGTCATGCAGCAAGACAATGACCCTAAGCAAACAAATCACTCTATCAAATAATTGTTAAAGAAGAATAAAGTTAAACTTTTGGAATGGCCATGTCAAAGTCAAAGTCCTGACTTTAATCCAATAGTAATGTTGTGGAAGGACCTAAAAGTAATCAGTTCATATGAGGAAACCCACCAACATCCCAGAGTTGAAGCTGTTCTGTACAGAGGAATGGGCTAAAATTCCTCCAAGCCGATGTGCAGGACTGATCAACAGTTACTGGAAACTTTCAGTGTGCAGTTATTGCTGCGCAAGTGGGTCACACCAGATACTGAAAGCAAAGGTTCACATACTTTTGCCACTCACAGATATGTAATATTGGATCATTTTCCTCAATAAATAAATGACCAAATGTAATATTTTTGTCTCATTTGTTTAATTGGGTTCTCTTTATCTCCTTTTAGGACTTGTGTGAAAATCTGATGATGATTTAGGTCACAAAAAGGGTTAAAGGGATAAAGGGTTCACAAACTTTCAAGCACCACTGTAGACTGCATGGTACACACTAGTTTCTACAGTTGCTTAATCTCAGAACTAATTTAAATTTAGATTAGCATTAAACTTTTACAGGCTGAATAACTTTGCAGTTAAGGTGATAACTTGAATTATTACAGTGAAGGTGAAAGCTTCAACAAACAAAAAGCTCCAAGTTGTTTTTGTGACTGTATGCTAGAAGGATGGAGGAAAAAGTAGCCAAGCGTTTCCACCCTCATGACATTGAATGCCATCGCCATTTATAGACATCATGGAGGCAAATTATTCTGCACAGAGGAAGCTCTGAGTAAGCAACAAGTTATTAGAAAAAGACTGTGGGGGGTTGGGGGAGGTGACGTGCATAGTTACATGAAAAGGAGGCTGGAAGCAAATAAAGAACTTGTTCTTAAACCATGTTGGTGAGAAGAGTGAAGAGATTGTGTGCAGTGTGACTTTTTAGTTCATTATCAACCCAAACTCAGCAGTGAGGAATATTTTAATCTCTAGATGTATAAACATTTGTCTCCATTGGGATTATCTTTCCAGATGACTGTGTTACAGAGTGATATGTCACTTGTTTGTCACCAAACCTAGTTCAGACATAGGACATATTATTTCCATTATTTCCAGAGCAAGTTTTTGGGTTAGAATTTGTACCAGCCCTGATCACCCTATGACTTTTAGTGATACCAGCTGTTCTTGTCTGACTGTTGAGATATTTAAAAATTGTGTTACTATTTTAGAAACCCATTGGTGAGTGTTGATTAGTTTCTAAAAATACCTGTTGATGCATGTCTGCCAGATAAGTTATTTTAATACCTGTTATCCATGGCAAAACAGGAAGGACCTATCCTGAATCCATTTAAAGCCATTTTGACAGATTTGTGGACTGGGTTTATGTAACTACCACTGGCATTATAATCAGTCAGTAAGAAGAATGAGCAGCTTTAATGTCAGATCCTCAACTTCTAGAAGAAAAAAACCCCCAATGTTGTTGATTTTAAATAGCCTGTCTTGTACATCTTGTACAAAAATGGTTCTAATGGTTCTAATTTAGTGCCAGCTACCATGAAACTGCCTCTCTAATTGGATTTGCCTCAAACTTATTTTTTATTTACAATCTATTCTGATGTATATCAGTTTCTATGATTTATAGAGATGTTTACTTTGATTAGATGTGTTTATAGTTAGCAGAAACACCATTTCCTGTATACACTGGTATTCTGTACACAGCCTTCCTTCTCCTCCCGGTTTAAGAAATCAGTTTCCTTCTATTATATATGAACAATCTGACCCTCCATCCTTATCCCTTATCCTTATAGTAACAATGGTGGCATAAACAGCTACAGGATCTCACACCTATTTTTTGTGGTTTATTTTGTTTTACAATGAAAATCTAGTAATATTCATAATAAGCGAGCATGTGCACATTTCTTTTCAACATCACAGTTAATGAGTGCGATCTACAATGATTTGCTTTTCCCCCTTTATACAGGGTCTAAGAAGAAGACCAAAGTGGTCAAAAACAATGTCAACCCTGTCTGGAATGAGGTTAGTTACCCACTGTGTATTATGATATTTTTTGAAATATTAGTATTTAACAATGGAACATGGCTAAACTATACCATTTAAACTGATAACAAGTAAAAGTATTATTTGGTAGAAAATAAAAAAGGAGAAAAGGTAAAACACTTTACCTTTTCTCATTTACACCTGCTAAGAATGATTTTCTCTTCATGTTCGTCTCTCTAATGCTTTTCTGTTTCTTCATTATACCAGGGTTTTGAATGGGACCTAAAAGGAGTGCCGTTAGACTCAGCAGCAGAGCTGCACGTGGTTGTGAAGGACCATGAAAAAATGGGAAGGAACAGGTATGTGTGTTTGTACACTCACTGTCCACTTTAATATGTATATCTGTACACCCGCACATTTAAGCAGTTATCCAATCAGCCAATCATGTGGCAGCAGCACAATGCATAAAATCATGCAGATACAGGTCAAGAGCTTCAGGTAACATTCACATTAGTCATCAGAATGGAATGTGGAAGTTGAAACCTTGTCCCAAATTATACCCTAAACCCTGCGCATTTATGTCACTTACATTTTCGTTTTCTGAATTTTGCCCTCTACATTCAACAATTCCCTCCTCCGTGACTGGTCCTATGCAATATTTCAAGGGGGTTTTGGGTAATACTGCTGATGAAAACTAACTGACTGAAAAAATTACTTATCAGTGGGATTTCTGTTTTTCCTAAAACATTTCTAATTGTTTTTCACTTGAATTCTGTTTGTTGCTATATTGCATTAAAGATGGAAATAGATTTTTATTTTTACATCACAAAAACCTGAAAATTTAACAGGTATGTGCTCAAGTGGTGCTTGAAAGTTTGTGAGAATTTTCAATATTTCTGCATAAATATGACCTAAAACATCACTTGTCATTGCCTCCAGGGGCAATTCCACATTACTTCACTAGAGGGCACTCTGACAGTCTTTGCAGAACTTCTTCTGTTGTATCCCTGATTTCCTGTTGTAACCATACTCATGTGTTTGTTATTTCTGCTTGATTAAGTGCTCTGTTTAAGTTCTTTGTTTTTTTTCTTTCGTTACATTATGTCAAGTCAGGTTATGTTTGTGATTCTGATTTTATTATATCTGTTATAATTTGGATTATGCACAGTTTGTTTTGTTGGTTTAGTATTCTCTGTTTATTTTTATAGTTCTGGTTGTTCTAATTTTTGGGTGTTTCCTGCTCTTTGTGTCCCTTTCCCTGTGTTCTGTTCCTTTAAATAAAGAAGTTCTGCATTTGCATCCGCCTCACATCATGACATCATCAGCTTTTCATACAAGTCCTAAAAGTAGACAAAGAGAAACCAATTAGACAAATATTATACTTGGTCTTTTATTTATTGAGGAAAATTTTGCAATATTACATATGAGTATGTGAACCTTTGCGTTCAGTATCTTGTGTGACCCCCTTGTGCAGCAATAACTGCACTTAAACATTTCCGGTAAGTGTTGATCGGTCCTGCACATCGGCTTGGAGGAATTTTAGCCCATTCCTCAGTACAGAACAGCTTCGACTCTGGTATGTTGTTGGGTTTCATCACATGAGCTGATTGCTTCAGGTCCTTCCACAACATTTCTATTAGATTAAGGTCAGGACTTTGACTTGACCATTCCAAAACATTAACTTCATTCTTCTTTAACCATTCTTTGGTAGAACGACTTGTGTGTTTAGGGTCATTGTCTTGCTGCATGACTCACTTTCTCTTGAGATTCAGTTCATGGACAATGTCCTGACATTTTCCTTTAGAATTTTCTGCAATAATTCAGAATTAATTTTCCCATCAATGATTTGCAAGCTGTCCAGGCCCAGATGCAGCAAAACAGGCCCTACCTATGATACTACCACCACCATGTTTCACAGATGGGAAAAGGATCTTATACTGGAATGCAGTGTTTTCCTTTCTCCAAACTCATGAACATTAACATTAGCCAATGTGAGAGAGGCTTTTAGTTGCTTAGAAGTTACCCGGGGTTCCTTTGTGGCCTCATGGACTATTAGACGTCTTGCTCTTGGAGTGATCCTTGTTGGTCGGCCACTCCTGGGGAGGGTAACTATGGTCTTGAATTTCCTCCATTTGTACACAATCTGTCTGACTGTGGATTGGTGGAGTCCAAACTCTTTAGAGATGGCTGTATAACTTTTTCCAGCCGGATGAGACTCAACTCTTTTTTCTGAGATCCTCAGAAATCTCCTTTGTTCACGTCATGAAGCACATCCACAAACAAGTGTTGTGAAGATCAGACTTTGGTAGGATCCCTGTTCTTTAAATAAAACAGGGCGCTCACTCACACCTGATTGTCATCTGATTGATTGAAAGCACCTGGCTCTAATTTCACCTTCAAATTAACTGTTAATCCTAGAGTTTCACATACTTTTCCCACTCAGATATGTAACATTGGATCATTTTCCTCAGTAAATAAATGACCAAGTGTAATATTTTTCTCATTTCTTTTAGGACATTCAAGCACCACTGTAATACAATTTGAGTCCTGTAGCTTAGTAGTTCATATCTCCAGGCTTAATGGTGACCATTCTTCTCATTCTTTCTGTTGCATGGCTGCTCAATGTAAACAATCACTCTTGATCATCACATAACTTTTTGTTTGGAGTGCTGGGGAATGTGCACAATGAACAGTGACATTAGTAGGAGCTGTGACAAATGGTGAGAAGCAAGTACTAAATAATCCAAACTTCCTGATCATGTCCAAGGAAATGTGGTTTACTTGTACAGTGAGCCAGTATCACAGTGAGACCAGAGGTGACAGAATTGAAACAAGTCCTTTCATTAGTTAGTGGGAGCCCTGACCAATGGTATTTTGATTTTTTATTTTTATCCATCCATCCATCTTCTATGCCGCTTATCCTTCCTTCAGAGTCACGGGGAAACCTGGAGCCTATCCCAGGGAGCATGGGGCACAAGGCAGGGTGCCCCCTGGACAGGGTGCCAATATTTTTCATTTTTAATACATATATATATATATATATATATATATATATATATATATATATATATATATATAATATATATATATATATTATTTAAAAACTGTAATTCATTTGCTTTATGCATGCACAGAATAGACTGTACATGTAGCCTACTAGGATGTATGGTATTGCTTATGTACTGTCAGCCTATAACATTTGCAAATCATGGTTGTGATTTAATCACTGGCAATTTTAAATCACTTGAATATACTGCCTGTAGCAAATGCAGTATTCGTAACAAGTTTGATGATGACTTGCACTCTTGCCTATGCTGTTGGCGAGTAGGAATGCGTCATCATATATCAAACAATAAACAGCATTGTTAAATGAGACAGAACGGCAGGCATACAATCTGTGTGGTTTCAGAAGCATTTAAATAAAACAAAATATGCTGACATGCTAGCTGATGGTGGTCTGTGATTTACAGCCTTTAATTACAGAAGTTAGTGTTGTTGCATTCAAATGATTATAAATCTTACACAACTTCAAGAATAAAAATGAAAGTCTCTGTAGGAAGTGGTCACTTTGATGCCTTGTGGCATGTTTAGGGTCATTCAGAATATGTATTAAGTATCGAGTCCTACAAGAGTAAGAATGAGTGGCAAACAGTAAATTGGAGAGAATGCCCACAGGATGGGACTTGCTGCAGGATGCCACTTCTTATCATCACAACCAGGAATATAATCCTCTTTAAAATTGGGTTAAAATTTGTTTTTTGTTTTTTTGATACTTACATGTTTGAGTAATTTCTTGATAACAGTCCAAGGAAGAAAGAAAGAAAGAAAGAAAGACAGGAAAAAAAGAAAATAACTCAAGCTCATCTCTTGAATGAATTTATATAACCATGTGAACCTGAACAACATTTGTCAGAGTGACATATATTTACAGAGAAGGAGCCAGAAAGAAAATGACAGAAACCAATGTTGTTTGGTGGTGTTTCTATGGTGATATGGTAGAAGGAATACAAGACTGTTTAGACTGTTAGACTGATAACCCCACCAATAGTCAGAGGTGGGTAGAGTAGCCAAAGATTTTACTCCAGTACAAGTAAAACTAGTTATAAAAATAATTACTCAAGTAACAGTAAAAGTAACAATGTTAAAAATTACTTGAGTAAGAGTAATAAAGTATCCTTCTTGAGAAGACTATTCAAGTAGCAAGTTACTAGTTATTTCGGATCTGATTAAAATGAAAGGAAAATCCTGAACCTCAAACTACATGGAGAACTGTAAGTCACGCCTCTTTTTGAAAGTCGGTCTGTTCTGTTTATACGATATAAACCCTGGGTTCAAGATGAAGCAGCATATCCCAATCCTGTGGTGGGTACCTTACTGTAAGACACAACCTGTCATTTTCAACAGAAAATCTCACACACACCCCGAAAGCAAACATTTTCCCAACAGTTCACTGTCTTTATTTTCACACCACATTAACAACACTAACTTGTCAGTATCTGCTTTTATACAAGACAAAAGCGAACAAAAAACAGACTATGGAACAGAACAGAAGAGAAAATGTGTGTGTAGAGAGAGAGACAGAGAGAGAGTGTGTGTGTTAGTATGTTTGTGTGTGTGTCCTGTCTCCTTTGACATGTTCGCTTCTTCCCTCTCTTATTGTCATGAGACTCGCAACCTCATTATATGTGATATAAACTAATTATTAAAACTGCATTTTTTAATGTAGTGAAGTAAAAGTACATTACATACGGCCAGTTAAACCTACTCTTAAAAGTACATAAAATATTTTTAAATGTAACGAAGTAAATGTAACGAGTTACTATCCACCTCTGCCTATAGTCCCTGCCACAAAATGTCTGATTGTATATTGTATTTTATAAACAATACATATAAGGTATTTGCATTATGTGTACTCTGCAGGTTTCTGGGAGAATGTCGGGTTTCTTTAAGAGATGTACTCAACTCCCCGAACCTAGCAGCTACCTTCACTGTATCCTTAGTGGACAGCAAGAGGAACAACACTGGGGTAGGTCACTCCAATTTTCTTCCTTAATCTTTATGTCTCTCCAGCCTCTTTTTGACTCCTAGTTAAACAAACTCTAACTGCCTCTAAAGAATACTTGCCATCCCTAAGATCCAGAAATAGGGCAATTTTCCAAATCCAAGTGGGAGTGTGTGGCATTTTGGTGACACCAAATAATAAGCTAACGGTAAAATCAATACATTGGAAACACATAGTTATTACTGAAAATGTAATGGTAACGCTTTACATTAAGGTTATCTTAAATACACAGCATTAGTTAGTAACCTATTACAATGAATCCTTTACCCAGTGATTATACCATCCATTAACTGAAGTGCATAATTAGCATGTTTGCAGTGGTCATTTCATAACATTCATAAATGAGACAGAATTTCCACCATGTTTAGTGAATTTTCCAACATTTCCACCCAAGGACATGGATTAGTTCAGCAACATGCTGTAATTGTCATGACTACATTTACACTTATTTTTTCATTTGTTCACATTAATGGTTCACATTATTATCACATGACTTTATGATTTGTTAATGCTAATGCTAATGAAAGAAACCTTAATGTAAAGCATTATCAAGGCGACAATGTTAAACATGGGTCACTTTCAAAGGTTCTCAAATAATAATTTGGCAAGGGCTTGTTGTCATGTCTACAGGATAAGAGCCCTCATTAAATCAAAGACAAGAAAGAAAATATATACATTTATATGAAATCTGACAGTGCACTATAAAATGGTTTAAAATGTAGTCCTAAAATGGGAGTATACTGGGAGAATCCACACACCCATTAGAAGGGATGTCAAGTGTACGCTAACATGCAATCTATGACAAATTCCTCTTAATTTCCTCTAAGTGAATCAAAAATAGCAGCCTGTGTTTTTTTTCCTTTTAAGCATTACTTGTGTCAGTGACTAATGAACACCCAGCTCTGTATTTAAGCAACAGCTATAATATTTTGTGAAATTTGAACATTTTCCCGCAGCCCCACCTTCAGGTCAAAGTGGACTAGAGGAGACAAACACGTTTGTACACACATGCCAGTCTGCTCTTTTGTGTCTTGTAACTCTAAACAGCTTTTTCCTGAAGACTGCTAGGGACCTATAAGTTTTGTTTGGACATCCCACCTTCCTTACTGATGTGGGTCACCTTTAGACGTCACCAGTGGCCTCTTCAAGAGGCAATGTTTTCCATCTCCAACCCTACAACCTGATGACATTAAACACTTGCTTCTACCTCTCTCACACACCATGTCCAAATATGGGACTGTGCTCCTGGCATCTAAGCCCTACTTCCTGGCATTGTGTGTGTGTGTGTGTGTGTGTGTGTGTGTCCTATCCCTGGATGGAAATAGATAGACAGGAGAAGGTGGAGTTGTCCCTCTAAGCTGTTTTGTATCCGTGTTCTCTGGAATAGCACAGTTATAGGAAATAACGTCAGGAAGGTTTGGCATGGTATTTGTGTTCAAAAAAAGTTTTTTTATCTCAGTACATTTGAACCTTTTCACAGTAAAGACAGAAACCTTACATGTAACAGTTTAATCATTTCTCTGCATTGTGGAAAATGCAAGTATATTTCTTTCACCCAAGCCTGGGAGGCAAAATTTGTTTACCAAAAGATACTGGTTTAATCATGTGGGTACTACTGAGCACCAGAATATACATACAGTATCTTCATTATAATTTTGCCATTGTAATGCATTCGTTGTTATAT
The DNA here is from genome assembly GCF_023375685.1 of Ictalurus furcatus. NCBI lineage: Eukaryota > Metazoa > Chordata > Actinopteri > Siluriformes > Ictaluridae > Ictalurus > Ictalurus furcatus. Next base: position 18,765,918 of record NC_071261.1, read on the forward strand.
ACAGTATGTATTCTTACTAAACATAAACCCAGCAAAACTCTATATCAGCCATAAAGGCTACTCCAATAAGCCTCTGGATATTTTAATATAATATCTGATGGGCTTTCTGATCGCAGAGTAAAGAGAATCAAGTGTGGTGGGGGAAAAAAACAACCAATAACTAGAATGAAAGTCTGGACACTATAATGTTGTAGTTCTATTAAAAGTGCATCTCGAGGGGAAATTGTATTGCTACAGCATACAAAGACATCCTATGCTATTATGTACTTCCAATTTTGTGGGAACAGTTTGGGGAAGAAGCAGATATGTGTCTGATGGTCTGGTGTCCACATACTTTTGGCCATTTAGTGTATATGTGACATGATGTTGGGTGTATGAAATACTTAATTAACACATTCTCTACTCTATATTAGTGTTATACGGTACATTTTATAAATCCAATGTTTGAAACAGGTACTCACCATAATGGGTGACAATGGGTGATACCTATTCCGTTTTTTCAATGATATTCTGTACATAACCTTGTGACAAAGACAAGAAAATTCTCTACAGATGAGGTATAATTTTAACATCATGTAGTGTTAATCCAGCGTTAGTCCTAAAACCAGAACTTCTTGCTTGAAAGCTTGGATTATTAAAAAAAAACACCCATTACTAATCAGTGTTGTTGCCCTGTGATAATTAGTCCTCACACATTTCCCTGATTTAACACACTTGATTCAGTTTATTAGCCACTGATGTGTCTAGGGTGAAATCCACCACCTGGCCTAACGCTATAGAGAGAGCATTTAAAGATGTATTTACATTCCTATAATTATCTCTGTACTTAAACAGTTTGGTTTCCGAGTTGATGATTAGCCGATGAGTCTTATTGTTAAAAGTGCTTTACAAAATCCTAATTTTTACATTTTTGTTATCAGAGACATTTTTTTCAATATCGACTGCTGATACTGATCCAGTACAGACGTCCCCTAAGCCTTCTCTCTCTCTGGCAGCCTCTGTTGCAAAGTTATGTGGAACACCAGAATTACAACATACTTTAGGTTGTGTACTGGGTTCAAGTACTAAATCTGTGTCGGTCAGTGTAAGATCACTGGATCAGATCAGATCAGAAATAGGCCGATTCCACATTTCAAGCCAGTTTGAACTCTGATATAGAACCACTGTATCAGATTAGTACTCCCCTAGTATGGTCTTTTTTTTCAAGATTTATAGCTGACAGTTATAAAAGCAGCTTAACAACATAATCTAATTATAGCCTGTTATACTGACTGTGTTCTACCAGGCCACAGTGACTCTGCAGGTTTCCTACGTCCCTCCCCCAGGCATGGCTCCCATCTTTCAGCCCCCACTACAGCCAGAGACTCCGCATAATACTGTAGAGCTGGACACTGTCACAGGTGAGGACTGTGCGCACACACACACACACACACACACACACAGAGTGCAGTATGGACTTAAATGTTCAAACATCATAATCTTAGTACTCCATAAAGACTCTCAAGTCACTGAGTCACTGTGCACTCCGCTGAAACTCTGCACACTGCACTTTGCGCTTTGTATGATTACTACACATATCATATTGCATATTTTGTACATCCGTTATTACACGTTCTTGTACAAATATTTCCATAAAACCATGAATGTCAGTATTAATAAACCATAAGTAATCTCAATAAAGTAACAATATTAGCACATATATTAATTGATTTTTGGGTAAATGTTAGAAAATTTTAAAAAGTTATTTCACAGTATCTATTACTACAAGTGTTAGTTGCTTTATTTATCTTACTCATGGTGTATTAATGCTGAAGCACATACTGTAGTTTGTTTATGTTAATGTATTAATGTCAGTTAAGAGAATCTTAATATAAAGTGTTACATTGTACCTTTGTAACATTAAGGCAAACCTTATGCACCTTGTGTGTGAGTGGAGAACACAGAAATGTATTTGTCTAGTGAGTAATGCTTCTTATGTATGCAGTGTTCTCATTGGACACTATGGGAGATGAGGACACAGAGAGCATGATCATGGTGGAAGTTGCAGAGGAGCCCGAACCTATTCCAGGACCACAAGGCCAGGAGATTGGGGCTCCTCATACACCACCAAAAAAAGCACCTCCAGCATTTACACATGGCATGAAGAAAAAGAAACAGCAAAGCAACAAAGCCCCTCTTTCCAACAAACCCCAGGACCTCCAGGTGTGTGTATATATTGGTTTGGATCCAAAAATTCACATTGTATGGATCATAGGTATTTAAACACTCACAAAATTGCAGTAGCCATCATATGAATGGTCATGCTATAACATAATGCCTAAAGAAAATGATTTTGTTTTCATAATTAAACGTATATGCTCTGTTAGGTCTCATCTTCACTATGGTGGCTTCTTAATGGTCTAGTGCACAGATTAGACTCAACACGATTGTGTTTGAAATTACATTAAGTGTGTCTTAATCTTAAATATATACTCACCATCCACTTTATTAGGGACATCTGTACACATACCCATTCATGCAGTTATCTAATCAGCCAATCATGTGGCAGCAGCAATGCACTAAATACAGATACAGGGCAAGAGCTTGAGTTAATGTTCACATCAAGCATCAGAATGGGGGAAAATGTGATCTCTGTGACTTTAACTGTGGCATGGTTGTTAGTGCCTGAAGGGCTGGTTTGAGTATTTCAGAAACTGCCGAGCTCCTGGGATTTTCACACACAACAGACTCTAGAGTTTACACAGAATGTTGCGAAAAACAAAAGAACATTGAGACAGTTGTGTGGGTGGAAACGCCTTGTTGATAAGAGCGATCAGAGGTAAATGGCCAGATTCGTTCAAGCTGCCAGGAAGTCTATAGTAACTCAAATAATCACTCTTTACAACTGTGGTGAGCAGAAAGGCATCTCAGAACACACAACACATCAAACCAACAAAAGCAGAAGACCACATCAGGTTCCACTCCTGTCAGCCAAGAACAAGAATCTGAGGCTAACATGAGCACAAACTCACCCAAACTACACAATTAAGGATTAGGAAAAAGACCAGTTGATTGTTTTGTTTGCCACATGTATAGCTGATTAGATAACTGCATGAAGTGTACAGATGTTCTTAATAAAGTGGATGGTGAGTGTATTTTGTCGTTCAGCACTAGTCAGAAACAGCGCCCTCATGTGGCAACATCTGTCATAAATTTCCTTAATGACATTGGGCTTAGTGCTGGAAATGGAACTGAAACATAGCAGAAAATTTCACTTCATTATTTATGTGTTGTTATCTGCCTGTCTATATGACTGAGGATTAAGGGCCTTGCTCAAGAGCCCAGCAGTGACAGCTTGGCAAAGCTGAAATTTTAACTCACAACCAATCCAATCAGTAATCTACCATCTTAAGCACTGAGCTACAACTACTCTATGAATACTATGACTATGAATGTGACAGGATAAAGTATATGTTATGCATTTTAGAGGGGTCCATTAATAAATGTGTGCATTTCATATTGATAATGTTGAAAAAAAAAAAAAAGTAGCATCACCAACAAGTAATTGCTTGAATGAAAGATTTTAAGCCATGACACAAATGACTAAATTTTCAGGTACGGGTGCGAATCATCGAAGGAAGGCAACTGCCTGGAATCAATATTAAACCTATTGTCAAAGTAACTGTGGGAGGCCAGACAAAGAGAACACAGATCAAGAAAGGCAACAATCCATACTTTGATGAGGTAATGAATTATGAATAATGAATCTGTTTTTTCAAATGCTCCACTTAATAATAGCTTATTGAAGGTTTTACTTGCACTACACTGTTATAACCATATTTTTTGCTCTGCTTATATTATCATTGCATTGAAAGTAGAATTTATTACTGAACCATCAGTCATGAAAAACATACTCATACATTTTTCTTCTTATTTTCCCTAGACTTTCTTCCTGAACTTCTTCGAGACACCAGCAGATCTCTTTGATGAGCCTATATTTATAACAGTATGCAGACCAGCATTTATATTAATCTATTAGCTAATTTAATGAAATTGGGATTTTTTTTCATGTGGAATTTGAATATAATGAAGGAGAGGGCCTAGCTGCTATTTTTCCTAGCAATTTTGATGATAAGGACATTCAAGGACTCTTTTGGAAATGATTTGCTGCCTAGTTGACATTACCAAACCATAACCTCAGCATAAATAAGCCATAAGTAGCAAAGTAAATTAACACATGCGTTAATTGAATATTTAAATGTTGACTAAATACACCAGGACTAAAAAAGTGAATATAAATGAACAGAATTTGAATGACATCATGTTATTAAATGTTCATAATCAGCTCAGTGGGTCTAAATACTGGCACACACTATTGAGCACTAATACTACAGATTCATTAAGACATTAGTTTATATTGGTTGATGGGAACATTTTTACTTATTGATGTAATGAAATCTTGTTTTGGCTTCATTTAAAAAAAATGATTTGAAATTTGACTTTAAATTGGCCTGACACTGTTGATGCTTGGAGTCCCATTCAGCATGCTAAAAGTGCTGACAAAACTTCTGTACCCAGGGAATGGTAGACTCATCTTTCTGTTCTTTGAACAGTAGACATCATGCAACAAACTGGATGAACCTATGTATGTTATGCACACTTACAGGATATAACTACTCCAGATAGAATGGTTAGTGGATGCTAGGCAGGCACCTACTGTTCTTCACTTGAATTGAGCTGAAATAAAGAAAAGGTTGACCTAATGAACTTGCACAAAAACTTCCACAAATGCAAAGCAAATCAGAGCCTCATCTGGGCAAGGGTGTACAAGTTTGAGACATATTGTGGGTGTGTTCACTGTAGCTGCCATACTTCATTTAAACTGGACATGAAGTGGCATCTGGTTGCTCCTGTTGGCCCATTATTTTCAGTAGTAGCAGCAGTATTTAATACTATAGTAATATTTACCTCTGTGTTCTATCCAAGGTATTTGACTCCAAGTCTTTTCGTACAGACTCTGTCATTGGAGAATTTAAGGTAGTATTCTCTTAGCTTCTACTTTTGCATTTATTACATTCTTTTATCAGTTTCAATTGCTGTGAATTGACACTGTTTTTTGGTATATCTCCCAATGACATCTGTGCTTCCTTTTTATCTTTTGTTTGTGGGACACACTGATCTGTTCTCTCATGCACAGCTGATAATAGTTATGACTCTTTCTTTTGTTGCCTTCTCTCTCAGCTGGATGTTGGCATGGTGTATAACGAGCACAGTGAGTACTGCAGACTCCTGTGACAATTGGCTGTGTGCTTTTGCTCAAAAGAGCATGTTCCAAAATCTCACACTTTATTCCAATTAAAATTTATTTTGGTTCAATAGTGCATTAATTTCAATGCCATATAGGTATTATATTAAGGGAATGAGAGATTTACCTGAGTAAAAAGCTGATTAGTATTGCTTATTTCGATTGTGGCAGGACATGCTATTCTCAGGAAGTGGTTGCTGCTGGCTGATCCTGATGATTTTTGTGCCGGGGCCAGAGGGTATCTGAAGGTCAGCCTTATAGTCCTGGCTGCAGGTGATGAGCCACCAGTGAGTAAGAGTAATAACTACATCAGATTTTGATTGTGGTTTCAAATTGTATTGTTCCTATAGAAGAATTTATGCTTTTCCAAAGAAATGTAAATCTATTAAATCTATGTCATAGACTGAAAAAGAGGGTGTTCAGGAAAGGGAGGACGTTGAGACGAACCTGCTGAGACCAGCAGGTCTCACACTCAGAGGAGCCACCTTCACTCTTAAAGTCTACAGAGCAGATGACTTGCCTCAGAGTAGGTAGTATTGTTTGCATGTGCATCAGCATTATTGTGTGAGACTTTTTAAAAAAATACATATGTGACTTTTTCTCCCCTTGCTGTCCCCTTGCTAGTGGATGATGCATTTATTGATGGCATGAAGCAATTTCTGGGTTTTGAGTCAAACCGAAAAAACCTGGTGGATCCATTAGTGGAAGTCAACTTCGCTGGCAAAACGGTACAAACTTCACATATGATGCGAAAACATCTTTGATCTGCATTAGCCATGTTCAGGCAGTCCACACCGCAGCCCACTAGATTCATCTGGGCTTTTTATGACTGAATGTTCTATCGATCCACAGCTGGGATTTTTTTTTTTGCAATATATTTGCCTGTGCTTTAATTTTAAGACACTCCAACCCATGACAAGAAATTATAGCTGCCTGACTGAAATGTTCCAACTAGGTTTTAGCCACATTTGACCAGGTCTTAATGAAAATGCTCCAAGTCATGAGTCATGAGGCTGGCCAGTGATGATGTACTATAGCATTGAAGAAGCAGAATAAATAATATACAACCAATGATCTTTCAGCATTTCAGAGTTCTTGTAAAAGTTTCCCAAAAATATTATAGCCATGGTAAGATGAATTACCCCTGAGTACAGATGATTGAAGAACTAAAAACAGGTAAATCGTTCCATGCCATATTAATCATAAGAACGATCCTGCATGAGCTCATTTATTATATTATGATTTTGATATTTGATGATATTTGATTTTGAGGGCCAGTACATGTGCATTCACAGATGTGCAGTAAAATATTGGAGAAGAACGCCAACCCACAGTGGAACCAAAGTCTTACGCTCCCTATCAGAGTAAGCTGAGCCACATAACTGCACATATCAGAAGTTATTGGTCAAATTTCTCCATGCTCCTAGTTCATGCCGAATGCTGGTTCTTTCTGCAGTTTCCGTCTATGTGTGAGAAGATGAGGATACGCATTTTAGATTGGTTAGTTCATTTTGAAAAAAAATTACATTGCACGTGACTTTTGCTCAACTGATCAAATAACCGCACTGTGTACTTACAGTGCATTTAAAACATCTTTAACTTCTTAACTTGCGATATCATAATCTCATTTCTGCTAGGGATCGAGCAAGCCACAATGATGTAATTGGCACCACACATCTGAGTATGTCAAAGATCTCTGCTCCAGGCGGTGAAATAGAAGGTAATCAATGAATGTCATATGAAGTGCGGCAACATGTCTCACTGCTTTTGAAGTGTTAGTGCACCTTCCACTTTCATCTCTTCATTTTCATTCCATCTTTTATCTGTAAACATACACGAAAGGCTGAGGACCTGTGGCTTTGGATATGGATTCATTAGGAATCATTACATTACTCCTTTGAATCCCTTTGCATAGTAGTGTGCAGTCCATATTTCTGAAGAGTGCAGGAAAAAGAACATCATCAGAATTTAATAGCCATACTGTATATTCAAACACTTAGTGAAAGCAACTGTTATAACTGCAAGGAAATTCTACAAAATGCAATAACAACAAAACACAACATTTACTATTAGTATGTTACAAACAACACATTTGCAAAACAGTCTCTGAAGAGCAACAGCAATGTGATGAATGCATTGTGATACATGCATGACTACTAACCTCCAGACATATTCTGAGATATCAGTGGCATGGCACTGATTCCTGGTTTAAACATTAATAAATCATAGGTGAATATTGCACTGGTTAAATAAGGAATAAAACACTTACTGTTATTGGAAAATAATCAGTGATTGGATGGTGTGATGCCCCAAAGTTGATTATTTTCCAATAACAGAACAATATTTATTTCTCATATACCACAATAATTTGCCAACTATTCAATTTTTTAAATTAATTAAACAACATGTTATACTTTAAATTAGTTTATAGTGACATTTAAGTTAGTCCCTGTTATCTCTTATGTTGTAAGAGCTACAGTATATACAGTCATTTCCTCATCAGCCTCTGTTTTTGCTCTCCATTGAAGTAAACAATACAAAAAAAAACAAGTTTGCCATGTTGAGATACAACAAAACGTCTGGGTTACGCATGTAATCCTGTTCCCTGGGAGCGCCCATAGTGTTATGCTAAACGTAACGTGGAGTTCCTTTTGAAAGGGAACCCTACATGCATAAGTTACAGCTTTACCTCTGTTATATAGATCTGACACTGGAGGCTCTTGCCATAGACTGTATGTTAAATAGAACACCATAACATCACCATCATAAATCTCCTTCACCATAGCATCACCATATCAGCAATTACACCCAACTGTAAATGTGGAACATCTGCCATACGAGTCCCTGTGTAAGTTGTTAATGTACAGTGCCCTCTATTAATATTGGCACCCTTAGTAAATATGTGGAAAGTAGGCTGTGAAAATTATCTTTATTTTTTAAACGTTTTTATCCTTTTGTTAAAAAAAAAAATCACAAAAATAATCTCCTCTCATGGACATCAAACGATTGCAAACACAACACAGGTTTATCCAAAAAATATCATTGTTAAATATAGGTGTGCAACAATTATTGGCACCTCTATGAATTCATATCAGAAAAACATATTTGAAGTAGATTCCCATTGATATCCGAAGTCACTTACATCACTACATATTGTTTGGAAGGATTTCAAGAAAAAAGCCTCTCCTCTCATCCAAAAACAAACTCAAGTGTCTTCAGTTTGCCAGACACTACTGGAACTTCAAATGGGATCGGGTTCTATGGTTAGATGAAACCAAAATACAGCTTTTGGAAATAAACTTCAAAGGTGGTTTTGGTGCACACAGAGAGGTAGCCGTATGGAAAAGTACCTCATGCCCACGGTTAAATATGGTGGTGGCTCTTTAATGTTTTGAAGCTGTTTTTCTGCCAGAGGATCTGGACATTATGTTAGGATACATGGCATAATGGACTATCAAATATCAACAGATATTAAATGAAAACCTGACTGCCTCTGCCAGAAAGCTTAAAATGGGCCGTGGTTGGATTTTCCAGCAGGACAATGATCGAAAACATACATCAAAATCAACACAAAAAAAGGTTTACTGACCACAAAATCAAAGTCCTGCCATGGCCATTCCAGTCCCCTGACTTGAAACCCATAGAAAACCTGTGTGGTGAACTGAAGAGAGATTTCAAAATTTGAAGGATCTGGAGAGATTCTGTATGGAGGAATGGTCTCAGATCCCTTGCCATGTATTCTCCAACCTCATCAGGCATTATAGGAGAAGACTCAGAGCTGTTATCTTGGCAAAGGGAGGTAGCACAAAGTATTGACTAAAAGAGTGCCAATAATTGTTGCACACCTATATTTAACAAGTATTTTTAATAATAAACTTGTGTTTTGTTTGCAATTGTTTGATATCCATGAGAGCAGAGTATTTTTTGTGAATTTTTTTAAACAAAAGATTAAAAGGTTAAACAATAAAGACAGTTTTTCACAGCCTTCTTTGCTCATATTTACCAAGGGTGCCACTATTAGTGGAGGGCACTGTATTAGAATTAGTGCATTAATATAAACCTTGCAACTGGAACCACCGTCTAACCTGTGCTGTTATAGGAAACGGATCAACAACTTCTGACCGATCAGAACTGAGCATTTAACAGTGCTCTGGTATAAAATCTTATAATTTACTCTAGACATTATTCAGTGAGGACTGTGATTGAAGACTATGATTGAAGACTGTGAGAGCATCAGTGCTTAATTTTGTGGATAGTATTTTTGTTTTTTCAGTGTGCATGCAGGTAAAAGGCCTGTGGTTGCATTATACTGGTCTGTGGCATGAACAAGAAGTAACTTTCTAAACTTTGATCTGTTTGCATTTTTATCCTCATCCACTTATCTAAATTCCCACTTTGATCTTAGTGGTCCAGTGGATGTAAGAGAGTTTTGTTAACGCCAGCTGATCCAGCACTTTAATTTGTAGATGTGGTATGTCTATTGCATTGCATTTACTTGAATTGGATTTATACTGGGTTGACTAATTGGTTAGTGAAACTCCTTCATACAAACATATGTTTGGAGATCTAACTACTTTGTGAAGGCATGAATTAGTAGCAAGAGTGAGCGTGCACCTGTAGTTTTCAGTTCTGTTTAAAGTATCCTTTATTTCCCTACGCATTCAGATGACTTGCCCCCCAGGACCCTCCAAAGTGCCAGTATGTCTTTCTTTCCTATTGTATCTGTGTGATACAATCTAATTTAAATGCACCTACTTCTACGTATTTGAATTTCTTCTGAAAACCACGATATAACAATCTGGGTGCCGTACTTGTAGCTTGTGAAATCCATGGCAAGATTTTCTTACTGTAATTTTAGCATGTTTAGCATATTCATTTCCTACCCTCACAAATTAACCTCAACATTTCTGTCTTAGTTGATGACAGCCTGGGCTTCCTGCCAACATTTGGCCCCTGTTATGTGAATTTGTATGGAAGTCCTAGAGAGTTCACTGCCTTCTCTGACCCCCATGAGACTCTCAACCTCGGCAAGGTAAAGTAGATCAAGTTCCACTTGAACCGCATTATAGTTAAGCATTGCTGTGTAAGATACTGAGAGTCTAAAAGCCTCCATAATGACGTAGTCTTGCTTGACATTAAGTCTGTTAACAAAATGGATCTTAACTTAGAGTGAATCCAGAGTGGAATGGATCTAACCTACATTGTTAGCTGTAATGGATGTCTCTATTTGTGTGTAGAAGAGTGATTAAAATTTCAGTGGTGGTGTGTGTTGTATGGTTTAGGGTGAAGGTGTAGCGTATCGTGGCCGTATGCTCTTGGAGCTCGCCACTAAGCTGTGTGAACGAGTGGAACAAAAAGTGGAAGACATTCATCCTGATGACCTTCTGGTGGTAGAGGTAAGAGGTTCTACCTTGTAAAAGATACATTCACCTTTCTGAAGAACCCCTGAACATGAATCCACGTGGAAAGATTTGAGTGTTCTTTATATGCATTTACTGTTGCTTCACACAGACACACAGTATGAAAATGCTTCTTCTGTTTGGCTTTCCATTCAGAAATTCATGCGGAAGAGAAAGTACTCTCTGTTTGCTGCTTTTTACTCCGCCACCCTTCTTCAGGATGTGGATGACGCAATCCAGTTTGAGGTCAGCATCGGCAACTATGGCAACAAGTTTGACTACAGCTGCCTGCCTCTGGCCTCCACAACGCAGTACAGCCGAGCTGTGTTTGATGGTGAGAAATAATCTTTAATCATTGTCTCAAAAACAAGCGTGGTCACCACTGAATCATTGATTGTTAAAGGAAAAGTGTACCCTGGAACACATTATATATGTCTATATTGAAATATTTGTGATGTGTTATTTGTGATATTTGTGAATCTGATGCTAATTTTTCTGTGCTGTATTTTCGTTAGAGGTCAGCAGTTGTCCGCCACTCTGACATCACAGAGGGACATTGCTAATGCAGTTACAATAGTGTTTAATAGGAGAAAAGAAGTCAGTGATCTCAAATGTATGAAGTAATAATTTTGTTGTTACCTCCTAAAAACAAAGGCGCAAGTGCTTCTTTTATCATTTCACCCTTTTTCCAGTGAAGTTCGATGTCTTTCATGAGAAATCCAACCTTTACAGTAGATAGAGAAGACGGCAAACGCTGGACTCACAGTTTCAGAATGCAATGCAGAGTTACTCAACTCGACTAGATGGCACTCTTTAAGATATCAAGCATGATGGCTTTGAATGCTGCAATGAAAAATCTGTTTGAGCAGAGTGTAGAGTTGAGGACGTGAGAGAGCTAGACTAAAGGACTGCTGAATGGGTCTCATTAGGTCTATATGGAGCAAGAGATAATTCCCACTAGCACCACTATCAACAGGTTTTTGAACAGCATTGTGGGTAAGGTAGGAACCCATTAAGCAGTGAAATTAGACCAACATATCAAGAAAAAAAAAAAATTATACTAGAAAAGTCAACTCAGAATTTCATTACAAAATAATGTTGGACGCCACTGAAGATCACATGTTAATTATGAAGATTAATATGCAAGTCGTTCAGGGTGCATTTTTCCTGTTGTCAAACATAATGCTCTGACTTTCTGTGTGACTGTAGGTTGTCACTACTATTACCTACCCTGGGGGAATGTGAAGCCTGTGGTGGTGCTGTCGTCAGAGTGGGAGGACATCAGCCCCCGTATAGAGGCCCTTAACATGCTGCTGATCATCACAGAACATCTGGTGAGAGACAAGCCAAAGTGATTTAGGATGAGAATATGCTTCCAAAAGTTGTATCAAAGTTAAAATGTTATATAGATATATGTATAAAGAGTGATATAAAAAGAAAAGCTTGTTTTTTGAGGGATGGTCAGTTATATATTTGTCTGCATTTGTGTTAGGAATCAAACCTGAATCTTGTACAGTTGGAGCTCCAAGCAGGCGGGGACCAGGACAAACTGGAGGAGAAGGTGGTTAAACTACTTGATGATCTCATCACTGACTGCAGGTAAAGCTCCTCACAGGTATAAGAGGAGGGGTAAGAAGATCACTACCACAAAATGTTTTTGATCATGTTTTGAAAATGAATTTAAAGCAAGTTGAAAAGGCCACCTATGATGGAAGAAGTGAATATACCATCCATCCATTTTCTGTATTGATTATCCTACACAGGGTCACGGGGAGCCTGGAGCCTATGCCAGGGGATCTGGAGCACAAATCGCACACACACACACACGCGCGACAATTTAGAGATGCCAATCGGCCTACAATGCATGTCTTTGGACTGGGGAAGGAAGCCAGAGTACCCGGAGGAAACCCCCAAAGCATGGGGAGAACATCCATCCCCGGAGGGGCAAGGCAAAGTTCTAACCACGAAGCCACCATACCCCTAAAATGAATATACTATTAGCTATTATTATATTAGTACATTAGAATATACTATAACTTTAAAGGTAAACATAGTGGTGCAGTGGGTAACATTAATGCCTCACAGCTCCAGAATCCCTGGTTTGATCCTGAGCTTGGGATACAGTCTATGTAGAGTTTGACATGTTCTTCCTGTGTCTGTGTGGGTCTCCTCTGGGTTTCCTCCCACTGTCCATAAACATGTGTTTAGGTGGACCGGCTATGCTAAATTCCCCAAAAGTGTGGATGTGTGTGTACATGTGATGGACTGCTGACTCTATATAGGCTTGAATTCTCCTGCTTTGTGCCCAGAATTGCCAGTATAGGCTCCAGATCCACTGGGACCATGGCCAGGATAAAGCAGTTACTGAAGATGAATGAATGAACAAACGAACAAATGAATTTGAACTTTATTTGTAAAAATTGAGATATCTAAGTCACTGAAAGATGACTATGTGTATGCTTTAACACAGTATTTCAGTAAACGAGAACTTTTTTACTGGGACATTTCTTTACTGGGTTGCTGTGTGAGTATTTATGAAATTAATATCCATGTTGGTGTGGTTCAGCGAGGAGCTGCCTGAGCTGGATGGATGGCCATGCGTGACCCCTCTGGATAAAGCTCTGCGTCGTTTGCGTAAGGTAAACCTAAAGCAGATCCAGCAGGCCGCTCTGGCACTGAAACACGGCCAGGAGACAGAGCTGAGCACAGTGCTGGAGCAGGCTGAGGACTGGGCCATGAGACTGCACTCACTCACTGAGGAGGTGAGAATCCACAGATGGGACTTGAGCATGAGTCCAAAAATCAAAAACAATACTGACTGTTTTACATTTACTCCTTTTATGTTTTATTTCCTTCTCCTTTTCTCATTTCTTTTGTTTCGCTCTTTGTTTCTGTCTCTTTTGTTATTCTGCCATTCTTTGTTAGCAGAAAGTCAGATTCCAGAGAGAGCAGGGTACACAGTGTTTCTGTTTCAGCAGCTAGAGTTTAAAATGTGAAGATTTCTTTTTCTTGTCTTCTCTCTCTCTCTGTCTTTTTCTTTTTTTGTTCTTTGGCTCGCTCTCTTCTGTCATTCACAATTGATATTTTATTCAATTCTGTCTCTCGCTTAGCCAGAACAGAATTAAAACCGAACTATTTTAATGTTGCTAGCCCAGTTACCTTTAAATAGCTGTTATTTAAATAGCTGTTTTATTTGATTAGTTTACCAGTTGAAAATTTGTGGTATGCTGGCTAACATTAACAGCTAATGCTGCTGAGTCAAGTCAAGTCCAGTGGCTTTTATTGTCATTTCAACCATATACAGCTGGTACAATACACTGAAACGAAACAACGTTCCTCCAGGACCATGGTGCCACATAAAACCACACACTAACCACATGAGACGACACAGAACTAAATAAGACCTACACATTTCTACATAAAGTGCACATGCAAACGTATGCAAACAACACAAGACAGTACAGTAACTACTAAAAACAGGACGATGGGCACAGTAAGTGACAGTGTAGCGCCCAGTACACAGTTCTAGTGTGAAAGTCTAGTGAGAGTTGAGACAATCAGCTATGTTATACAATCACTGTATGCAACTGAGAATCTTGATCATAGCTAAAACCAGTAAGCAATTTGAGCATTTTGGTTAAAATAATAATAATAATAATAATAATAATAATAATAATAATAATAATAATAACAATAATAATAACAACAATAATAATAATAATAATCTAATTATCTTAAAAAAATTCCAGTGATTTGAAAATGTAATATTTTCATGTGAACAGAAGGGGGTGCCAAAAATTACCTATGCCCTCCAAACTGTCTGTTTCATTGATTAGTTATGGCTTTTAAGTTTCCTTTTAATGCTTTCTTTCTTTCTTTCTTCTGTTCTTTCTTAATCATTTTACCCTTTTTTCCAGCCCCAGAACAGTCTGCCAGACATAGTGATCTGGATGCTTCAGGGGGACAAAAGAGTGGCATACCACAGAATCCCAGCCCATAAGGTGCTCTTCTCGCAGGGTTACTGCGGCAAACACTGTGGTCAGCTGCAAACTATCTTCATGAAGGTGTGTATGCTACAGAGCAAGCAATGGAAGTGATATGAAATGCACTCATCAAATTTGTGTGCTTCATGTTAACTATAAGCTCTTTAACTCTACTAGTATGTGTTTTAGTACCCTCAGGGTGGGAGCGAGGACTGTAAGATTCCAGCACAGCTCAGAGTGAAGATGTGGTTTGGTTTGGCTGCCGATGTCAAGCACTTCAACCAGTTTTCAGAGGGGAAACTGTCTGTGTTTGCAGAGACAGTAAGCAGATTTTCTGTCCAATCAAATGCTTTCTAGAATCTGAAGTGTTCCGTCCCCAACATTATAAAAATCTGTAACAGTACCAACTGTCAAGTACAGCTTAGCCCAGGCTGTGAGGTAAGCTAAACACTATTGGCTATTTATAAAGGGGGAGGAGCCACTTGATATGTCCCGACCTGACATCCTGTTTCAGTGGAAATTACATCAACATCTCGAATAATGCTGTGAGTTTCAGGGATTTTAAACATGCAGCACCCAAATAAATCAGAGACTTGAATAATCAAGGAGTATTACAGAGGGAATCTTCCCTCTTCACTGTTAGTGTAGGTAGCATTTAGCTGTTTATGGGTTGTATGTCAGTAGTTTAACTGATTTCTCTTAACATATTGTAGTTTCCATGACGGCATTGTATCAGACCTCAGCCCCGCTACTCATTCAGATAAACCTCCTAATTAAGTGTTGTGTGTGACTTGTAACTCTACTAAACTGCCATTGGTTTTGTTGTGTTTTT
This sequence comes from Ictalurus furcatus, assembly GCF_023375685.1. Lineage (NCBI taxonomy): Eukaryota > Metazoa > Chordata > Actinopteri > Siluriformes > Ictaluridae > Ictalurus > Ictalurus furcatus. The sequence goes on from NC_071261.1 coordinate 18,781,416, forward strand.
CATATTTTCTTCCTACTGTGTTTCCTGCAGTATGAGAACCAGACTAAATTAGCTCTGGTGGGAAACTGGGGCACAACAGGTCTCACTTACCCCAAGTTCAGTGACATCACCGGGAGGGTGAAGCAGCCCAAGGAGAGTTTTAAACCCTCAGCAGGCTGGG